>NC_136482.1:103843069-103855569 GCF_053919585.1 Euprymna scolopes | reverse complement strand
TATATATATATATACTAGCATTTCAGCCCGGCGTTGCCCGGGTGTTTGGATGTGTATGTTGAGCAAAAAAAAAAAAAGTGGTAGTAGGAAGGCAGGCTCGAACCCGTACCGCAAAGGAGGAAAAGAATGGGATAAAACCTAACGTTTATGCTGTTACGACCACCGCCAAACCGGAAGCGACATTTTTTAAATTAAGGCTAGACAATCTAAAGGAGAGGATAACTTTCAAAAATATAAGCGAAAAAAGTTAAACCCCCCCCTCTGTAGAAAAGTGCCTAGTTGAAGGGGAAGATATCAATGTTTTTAGCCAATTTTTCGATATTTGTCGTATGAAAGATAGAACTTTAACAAGATACTGATCTTGGTAAAATCCGTCGCCTCTATTGAAAGTTTAAGGCAGACATGCAAACAGACATACATACATACATTTATATATTGGTAACTAAAAATTTTCGACCCAAACTGATGAAAAAGCTTGCCCTATCTTTGAATACCCTTTATATAAAATTTCAAATATTTAAACCAGAAATTGTCTGAGTAATTTGGAAGAGACTGCAGAGGTCATTTTTTTTTTTACTTTTACCCCTATTATGACCCCTTAAAATTTATTGTTTTGGGCTCAGATCAAGTTATTAAGTTAGATCCATGTCCAAGGAACCTATATCTAAAATTTCAAGTGCGTAGACACAAAATTGTCGGAGGAGTTTGGTAGAGTTCTCAAAGGTCAAATCGTTGAACTTTGATCACTTAACAGCCAAATTTCTGGCCAAAAACCGACCACATTGATTTTCCCAAATCTCAGTAACCTGTATATCAAATTTCGAGTCTGTGGACTTTTTTTTTTTTTTTTTTACATTTTCACCCCCAAACAAGGCACATTGCCACTTTGGTGTAGGGGGCTACTATCAGGGGCAGCAACACCTGGGGCACTATGTTTGCATTTGGCCAGCAAGATGTCGGTTCACGTTACACTTGAACTTCTGCATGTCAGTACAGTTAGGGAAGTAGGGACCTGTAATGGAATTCCAGAGTCTAGCGGTTCTGGGGAAGAAACTACTGGAGTAGAAAGATCTTTTACATCTAGGGATCTCTATTGTGTGGGGGGGTATTTAGCTGCCTGTCGGGTTTGTCGAGAGTGTCTACGTCGTGGGGGCACAAGTGTCTGCAGTTCGTCAGAGCATTCACCATTAAAATACTTGTAGAGCAGGCAGAGGGATGCAACGTTTCGTCGATGGGACAGAGGCTGAAGCTTAGAGGCTAGTTCAGGTCCTATCAGATTGGCGACTCTCTTTTGAACCTTGTTTAGGAGCGAGACACTAGCAGCGGATTGACCAGCCCAAATGTGAAAACAATACTCCATATTGGGCGAATGGTGGCCTTATAGAGGTACAGGATAATTTCAGGTGTCAGTAGTTTTCTAGCACGGTAGAGAGAGCCTACCTTTTTCGCAGCGGCCCTGGCAATGTTTTCAATATAATTGATCCAACTCATGTTTCCTGTGAACGTTAGGCCAAGCAGTTTGAAAGATGTACTCTCAGACAGGGAGTCACTGGCCATTGCTGTTGGTGGCAGAGAAGATTTCTTGTAATTATTGAAGGAAACCAGTTTAGTCTTGGCAGCATTGAATGTGACCATTCATTTATGTCCCCATTCCACTACAGATTGGATGTCATCCTCTAGTGTTTTTGCCATTTCTTTAGTTACGTGTTCATTTGTTTTCCTGTCGTGTCTGTTATAGAGTGTGGTGTCATTAGCATATATATCCATCTCAGAGGCAGTTTTGTCGGGGAGGTTATTAATAGATATTAGGAACAATAGAGGTACAAGGATAGACCCCTGAGGCACTCCCGCATTTATATCACACTGTTTAGATGTACGACCGTCGAGGACAACCTGGATTTTTCTCTTATCTAAGAAGGATTTAATTATGTTAAGTATTCTACCAGTGATACCGTATGATTTAATTTTCCTGAGGAGATCCTCATGCCATACCCTGTCAAAAGCCTTAGCTATATCTAGAGCTACCGCTCTGCCCTCCCCCGCTTTGTCCAGTGAATGATATATACGTTCAGAGATTACAGTGAGGATGTCAGCTGTGGAACGGGCTTGTCTAAATCCATATTGTTTGTCAGTCAGAAGTTTAGCATCTGTAAGGTGCCGGACTAGAGCATGGTTAATTATGGTCTCAAATATTTTGGCGAAAAGTGGGAGGAGGCTAATGGGGCGATAATTTGATGGGTCAGGTCTTTCGCCAGAATTCTTGAATACTGATACCACAGAAGCAGTTTTCCAACAGCCCGGAAAGCATGATTCATTTAGGCATTTGTTGTAGAGTTTGGAGAGAACTGGAGCTACTTCGGCTGAGCACTTTTTTAATAGCACAGCTGGGATGAGATCAAGTCCACATGCTTTTGAAGTGTCAAGGTTTTTTTATGATAGCGTGTACCTGAGCAGGGGTGATTTAAAATTGACAGAGTTATTGCGTAGGGAAATGTACACAGACACACAGACACACAGATACGCAGATACACAGACACTTTCACTTTTATATATATATATATATATATATATATATATATATATATATATATATATACATATATATATAAAGAATAAAGTGGGTACATATATATAAAGAGAGAGAGAGAGCGTGAATAAAGTGTATATATATATATATATATATATATATATATATATATATATATATATATATATATGAAATAAAATAAAATGGAGGTGGAAGGACCTGGATACTCAACGTTTCGCCCGATTTATGCGGGCTTCTTCAAGAGGGATGGTCATTGACGAGAGAGTCGGAGGATTGGGGCTATATATAATGATGGGGGAGAGCAGCGTGTTTTCCTTATGTAAATTAGATGTCATATATACATGTATATACATTTTATGAGAGAAGAACTAATTAGAGTAAACTAGTGTAGTGGATTACGTCTAAAAGATAAAATATCGTAGAGATTAAAAATTGTGTTTGGAAATATAGCAGTGATAGATTAAATAAATAAAATGACAAGAGATTACGTAAGAATCTTTTTTTTTTTTAAATTAGAAATAATTGAATTGGAATAAAATAGCGCAGTAACTTAAAAGATGGTGTCTAAAAATAAGAATAGGAGGTGATAAAATTGAGTCTAAAAATAGATAATGATAAAATACAGTAAATAAGTAAAATAAAAATAAAATTAAGTGAAATTACGAATTTTTTTTTTTTTTTCGCGTTTAACCGGTGTCTAAGTTGTTTTCTTTAATAATTATTTTCGACAGAAAGGGAGCAACGTGGAAAAAACCTTTTCTTTGCTTAATTATATTGCTGGAATGGGAGATTATAGCTGATTCAATTAAACGTCGGGTGGATCTGTTATGTATGTGTTTAAGGAAAGTTGCTTTGTTAAAATCAAAATGATGGTCGTTTTCCATGATATGACAAAATATGGCGTTGAGTGTATTGTTGTTTTTTACATCTCTTTTGTGTTCATATATTCTTTTATTTAAATTACGTTGAGTTTCTCCTACGTATATTCTTCCACAATCAAGGCAGGGTATGGAATATATTCCGGCTTTGGTGTTAATGTTGGTATTAGTTATAATTTTACGTGTTAGATCTCTAATTGTTAAAGAGTTTAGTTTTGTTATTTGAATGCCTGTCTTATTTAGGTTCTTATAGATTGTGTCGTTGTTTTTATTAGTTGGTAATGTTAATTGTCTGTTGTGTGTCTGGCTATTTAAGGAATGGTCTCGGTTTCGGTTATGGTAAATTTTTAGTGCTCCCATTCATACAGCTGGCAATATCAAAAGGTCCATGGAAGACCATGATATTCCGTGTATGGATTGGTCTGCACAATCTCCAGACCTCAATCCTATCGAAAACGTATGGTATTATATCAAGCAGCAGCTACACAATGATAAAATTTCAGATTTGGAAGAACTGGACAAAAATTAAAGAAAAGTGAGATGCCCTTTCCCCGGAGTATTGCTGCAGTCTAATTCAAAGAATTCCCAAAAGATCGCACACTATCAAATTGCAGAAGGACTATGCTACGAAATATTAACTAGTTCCTTGTGTTCCTGTTGTATTTGCGTTGCATTATTGTCCTAAAGTTACATTTAAATAAGAATTTTCCATTATGCGGACTTTCTTTTTGCCTTCTCAATTTGAAGTTATTTTTTTAATTGACGTGAACATTAGAATATTTCAATTAAAAGTCAAATATGAACAGGCAAAATTATGGAACAATAAAAGGCCAATCAAATGAGGTATAATTTGTTTAAACAGTTACATTAAATTTAGCTTAAATTTGCAGTTTTTGAAAAAATTACAAATGCGGACTTTCTTTTTGCCGGCACTGTATATGTCCTGGGTCTCCTAGCTAGCATTGGTAAACGTTACAAGGGTTAGTAAAAAGTGTGAAAAGAACTTCTTTCAATTTTTTTGGCGTCAAATAAAGTTGTCATTAATGGTCAAAACTTTTCGCGCCTCTGCGCAAAAACATTTTATGGCAACATTTTTCTTTGGTTTTAGTTGATGTGTCTGTACGAGGAGTGGGGGTATATAATGCAATAACATCTCAGACTAATGATAGAAACGATGTTATCTAATTGCTATCTTTCATATCGTTTGACAATTTAGTTTTCACGTTTCTCAGCTACTGACAAGACACCCAAAAGGCAGTGCAAATTTGACAAGACAAAAATGTAAGTGTATATTCTAAAAACGATTTTAAAGACAGTCAAAATGTGTTTCATGAATTGAAAATTAATTTTGGCTTTGTTTTGCAATACACATATGCATGAAAAAGTGTTCGAAAACAAATATGTAATAAATAAATGTTATCAAAGGCAAGATATTTTCTACCTTTCTAAATATATTTTTAGTGATTTTATTTACTTTAAAATGTTTCATTTGATTTAATTTGAATCGTGTCGAGCGTTAGCTGAGAATAAGAAAAAATGGCCGTTACTTGTAACAAGTGTCGGCCATTTTTCCTTATTCTCACTTGACGCTCGACACGATTTCTTTTTTGGGCCAAATAAACATTGGAAAACTCATTGCTGACATCAAGAATGCAAAGTACTTTGGTATACTTTTTGATAGTATACCAGACGTTCCGATGTCAATAGTAATTAGATATGTACATATCAGCGATGGTGAAGTTGAAGTGCGGGAGTCATTCTTGTTTTTTTTTTGGGGGGGGGGTCATATGAAAGGTAAAACAACTACTGTATTGATTTACGATATCCTCGAGAAATTAGAAAACAAAGGACTAGATATTAAGTTCTGTCGCGATCAAGGGGACGATAATGCTTCGGACATGGCCGCCATCCACGGTGGTGTGTAAAAAAAAGACCAAAGACATTAATCCGTTTTTGTACCTTGTTCTAATCATTCTTGGAACTTTTGTGGAAAACATTGGTTTTCTAACAATCCCTCTTGTGTAACATCTTTTGAACGTCTTGAGGAGCTGTACACCTTTTTTCGCTCTGTCGACCCATCGCTGGGATGTGTTAGTAAGGTACACAGGTCTTACAGTGAACAGATCGTCCACAACTCTCTGAAGTGCACATGCTGATGCAGTGAAGCCGATGATACAGAGGTTTAACCAGTTTGTGAAAGCTAATGAAGCTCTGTGTGCTGTGCACAATCTGTTGCCAGTTATAGCGACTTTTCTTTCATTACTTTCTTGTTATTATAGAGTGATGTTTTACAAGAAGTAAATGTAGCTCAGAAGTACATGCAAACACCAGGTATTGCCCTGTACATGGTTGCAACCAAACTAAGGGCTCTAAAGGTCTTTTTGGAAGAGCAGCGTACGAATGAACCATGAGCCAGTCGAAACTGTCGGATTTGGCTGTTCATCCATTGAAAACGAACTTACAAGAAAAATAGATTTTGACAATGTCATTGACCACTTTGCCACAAATAAAACAAGAAAACGTTCATTCTAGGACTATAATCTATATATACATACATACATATATATATATATATATATATATATATATATATATATATATATATATATATATATATAAATGAAACGTCCGGTTTGTTCGAAATCACTAAACTAGAAATATACAAGTGGGTTTTTTGTTATATTTTGCAAGAATAATTGTATCTAACCTAACTGTGTTTTTAAATATTAAAAAGTAAAAAACATTACCATATTAAAAAAACTTTTTTCGTTTATTTTCGGTTCCGATTTCAGCCGAGGCCATTTACCGGAATTACTTCCGGTTTATATTGAATCTGCTTTCATTAATTTTTTTCCTTCCTTCTTTTTCTACTTTACGTGGGGATGTGGGGGGTATTCTGAAGGCCGTTGTTAACATGGGCAGGTTGGGGTGTTTATAATATGCATGGCCAAGTCGTAAAAATTAACGAATCTGCAATTATTTATTGCAAAAAAAGCTTAAAATTTACTTATTTGACAACAAAACAAAAACAAAAATGACATTTTCTACAAATATTTAATAAGAAATATAAATGAACGGTAGGTTTTTTGTTTTTTGTGTGTTTTTCCCTGTGGATGTTTTGTTTCTACATTTAGAATTTTTAAAAATAGAACTACTCGTCGGGTTCGACAATATATATACACCAGTGTTGTTTGTTGTTTAAATACTTGCAAAAAAATGCACAAAACAGTCTGTTTCACTTTCTCTAAACTTAAAAATAATAACCTCCCCATGTTAAAAACAGCTTTCGGATAAAACAGCCCCCAAACCTCGAGAGTCGTTCTTAACATGGGGATATTGGAGGGTATTCCGAAGGCCGTTTTTAACATGGGCAGTTCAGGGTGTTTATAATACACTGGGCCAAGTCGTAAAAATTAACGTATTTACTATTATTTATTGCAAAAATAGCTCAAAAATTTTTCTACAAACATTTAATAAAAAATACAAATGAACGGTAGGTTTTTTGGAAGTTTTTTTTTGTTGTTTTTTTTTTCTACATTTATAATTTTACTTCATAATTTCTTTCATATATTTTGTTATTATTACATCGGCAACGCTCGGCTTTATCCGGCTGTTGACGTCATGTTTTACAATATCTTTTTGTTTATTAAACTGTTAGGTGAAAGTACAAATAACCCGGTCGGTTTCTAATGTGTGGAAACTCACGAAAAAAAGGATACTCTGGATAGTAACAAAAATAAAATTTGCCTCAGTCTCGATTGAGGAATAAAATGGTGATGTGTAGTTCACTCTTTGTTTCTCTCCCTCCCTCTCTCTTCCTCTCTTAATATCTATCTCCCTTCATCTCTTCCTCTCTTTCTTTCAATCTATCACCCTCTCCATCTCTTTTTGCGCTCCTTTCTCTCTCTTTCTCTCTCTCTCTCTCTCTCTCTAACTCCTCCCTCTCTGTCTGTCCTTTCCTCTGTCTTGCTCCCTCTCTGTTTCTAACTCTTCTCTCTCTCTCTCTCTCTCTCTCTCTCTCTCTCTCTCTCTCTCTCTCTCTCTCTATCCCTCAACCCCTCTATCTTTCTATCTCCTTCTCTTTCTCTATTTCTCTCACTTTCTCTTTTCTAGCTATATATCTTCCTCTCTATATGTCCATCTCTAATCCCTCATCCTATTTTAGTCTCCTAAATTAATTACAGTGAATAAGGCATTGTCAAAACATAGATAGTCACCTAATTTACTTACTGTGAGAATAGAAGTCATCTGGAATTTACTGCTACCTTGAACAGCACCAGGAGTAAGTGGTAAAACCTTTCTAATTAAATTGATTTTGGCAGCTATTCGGTGACAAAATGACATAGCCTAAGCCCTTTCCGCAAGCGGAATACCTGCGACCTTGCTAACAAGTAGAAGAACTACTTATTCTACTTTAAAACTACTATTAAACATTCAATTTTTCAAAGATCTCATGTCCAGCATCTACAAAACATCCAGTATGGGAAAAATATTGCAAAAATGCAAACTTACTGTTTTCGATGAATGCACAATGGCACGCAAAAAATAACTTGAAGCTCTTGGTCGGTCCTTGCAAAATTAGCTGGTAATGTCAGACCATTTGGGAATGCAGTAATATTGCTTGCAGGAGATTTCAGACAAATGTTACCTGCAATTCCTCAATCAACACCAACAGATGGAATAAATGCTTGCCTCAAATACTCTACTTTTTGGTGCTATATGAAGACATTAAACTTAACTCAAAATATGCGTATCCAGTTGCAGACTGCTCGATCCGCACATAAATATTTTCATCATTTATGGGACATTGGATACGTAAAAGTGCCAGCTGATCCGAGTTAAGGGCGAAATTCTTTGACTTTTAACTTCTGTAATTTTATAACATCAAAAGAAAAGTTGGTTAAGAAGGGTTTTCCAGATATTCAACTTAACTATACGAATTCCACTTGACTGAGTAAACGAGCTATTCTTGCAACTCAATACAATGACGTCCATAAACTTAACGCTATTATTCAACGTAAAATTCCAAGTGAGGTAGTCACATACAAATCCATCGACACTGTTGTGGAAGCAGATAAAGTGGTTAATTATCCAACAGCTAGATTTGCCAGGGAGGCCACCGCATGTATTGCAACTGAAAATTGGCGTACTAATTATCATGTTGTAAAATATAAACTAATCCAAGCTTTGCAATTCACATGGCTTGCAGTAAAAAAAAATAACAAATAATATCATCGAAAGAGCAATCTTAACATAACCTTGCACGCATTCCTATGATTCCACCAGATACACCATTACACTTTGGGAAATTGCACTTTCCAATTTTATTGTCGTTTGCAATAACCATCGACAAAGCTCAGGGAACAATCTTTACAATTGTGTAGCTTATAGCTACACACTGACTGTTTTTCACATGGACAATTTATATTACGTATTCAAAAGTCACGAAACCAGAAACTCTCTCAGCTAAGAAAATGGAACAACAAAAACTGTGCACCCATACTAAATGGGAAATTAAACCTATAACAAACATGCATTTTCTCATTTTGGAATTTTTTTCGTTGCGCCAATTTGAGCCACAGCAACGCGTGGCAGGATACAGCTAGTATAATAGTATAATATTGTGAATTGTCGTGTTCTGCATTTAAATATTTGAATATTTGCTTTTAAAGATAAAAGTACGATGGGGTGTAGCGTTTTATGTAATGTTACGATATTTAATAAAAAATATTTATTGGGATTTGTTTTGTCCCCACTTTGAAACACTCTATTCTATCTATTTTTTTCTTTTTGTTTTATATACAACTACAAACCAGAATGAAAAATGGAAGAAATGAAAATTTCCTTTTCTTTTACGCATGCCTATTTTAAATTTGATATGATGAAAGAAAACTGTAAAATAGCATAACATTTTTTTCGGTACTTATGCAGTTTTGTTACCGCGATTTTTCCGAACTTTCATGAGCATTTTTCAGTAGATATCGGGAAGAATTGGGATATGCCGACGCAGACACGCGATGAAGACCAAAAAAAAACTAAATATCGCAAAATAGTGGCTAATATATCTTAAGGATAAAATAATTAAAACACCACTGGTAATGTAAAACTTATTTTAACAAGAAAACAAAAACGAAGTAAAACAAGATATGAAAAACATTTTTTTTAAAATGTCTTTTTATGAAACGTGTTATTTAAAAATTATTTTCTGATTTATTGTTGTTTCGAGGCTATTGTCTTTTTGTTTTGGGAGGGGGGTTGTGTGGAGGATACTGTTATGATTTCTTTTCTTGTTAGTTATTAATTTCTTTTGCCGATTGTTAGTGGTCATGTTTATATATATATATATATATATATATATATATATATATATATATATATATATATATATATATATATATATAATATATAATATATATATATATATATAATGTAGAGGGTAGGATGGTTTTCTTTTGCTGTAAGAGCAGATGATAACTGCGAACGTAGAGAAGAGGGTGTAGAGAACGTGTAAGGAAGCTGACGGTAATATTGAACTACCTGGTTCATTATGCAGGTGAAAGGATCTTTGAACTTCTGTCTCTACATGAACTCTGTCAGGTAGCTTTCTAATAGTTCGCTATAGGTTCCACATTCGATTTTGTTTATTTGCTTTGCTTCCTTCCACATTCTCTCGACGTCGTTCATTGTCGCGTATGTGGTAAGGTCAACAATGCTTATAAATTGATTATCTTAATTATCTGGAAACTTTGGCGAAAAAAAAACTTTTATCAAGTGTGAACTTCGACAAAAAGATAATTGTATTTAAAAAAAAAAAAAAGTCATGGAATGTTTTTAGCGTCTGCTAACTTGAATTCGCTTGGCTAAGCAGCTTGGCATATCACGGTTCTTCTCGATATCTGTCCGGAAACGCTCGTTAAGGTCCGGAAAAAATCGCGGTAATAAAACTGCATAAGTACTGGGTTTTTTCTTTCTAGTATAGATTAAAAAATAAAACAAAAAGATCGTTAACTCACAGTTTCTTATTTTCTATTCTTTTTAAGTGTCTTGTTTCTTCTTTTCTTCCTAATTTTGTTTTTCCACCGATTCAGTTATTATTATCATCACTTGATCCTCTCCCATTTTATTTTATTTTTATTTTTATTCGCTTCGTTTCGTACGTGGATAAGACAGGTCGACTGTTACGTGTCTTTTTGTTTTCAAACCATCTTTTTCGATTTTTACTTTTTTTTTCTTTTTAGGCATTTCTATTCGGCTGCATTTCTAACAATATTATTCATCCATTTACTAAGTGGCTCGTCATAGTATACACTGGCTTTGTTTTACAATTTGTCATTATTCTGAGGGAAATAACTCTCTTTTACTAAGGAATTCGTTCATTTTTTTCATCTCATAATTTAGGACGCTAATAACGCTGCCAATAAGTTTTCATGAGCGTTTTATAAAAACATACTTTTATGTTTATCGTTCTTTTTTAAAGGGGTATTAAATTATAGAACTTGTGTAGCTTTTTAACATGTACTTCTGCAGTTTAATTAACCGTTTTCCGTAAGTAACGCGCAAACATTAACCGAACAGAAAACCGTTTAATATTTAACAAAAGTTCTGTTTACATTCCAGGGCATAGGGTGAAGTGGGGGATCAGTGGGCTAATATTTAAGCGGGCCGTTCCGGGTTTACTCTAGCTACGCCACTGCTATGATCGACAACATTTTCTAAGGATCTATATCTAAAATTGAAATCTCGAGATTTAGTCAGTGCATCTAGTTTGTTGGGTAATTTCATTTCTATGTGTTATATGTGTATCTGGTTTGTGAGATAATTAAATCCCGTTTTCAGTGTAAGAACTCAAAACTCCTATTTCTAAGTTTCATTTTCTGATACACTTCATTTCGTTGTGTTTTTTTTTTGTTTGTTTTTTATTTGTTTTGCTTTTTCTTTCTACAATGATGTGTGGAATATACGCCTTGTATAATGATATGCTTTTCATGTTTTCTGTTGTGTTATTCGTCTCTTGTGAATTAATGGTAAGGTCGCTGATTACATTTTGTGATTGTCGGGTCAGAATGCCTGTCTTACCGAGAAAATCGCTCTCAAAACAATCTGTGCAGTAGATAACACCTGAATTTTCGAGTCTGATATGTGAGTTGTGTAGAGTGATGAAGAAATTCGTAACTGCAAACTTTACAATTGGGATTATTGTATTGTAGATTTCCTAGATTGTTGTTGAATTGTGGTTTGCTTTTATGTATTTTATCTCTCTCTCTCTCTCTCTCTCTCTCTCTCTCTCTCTCTCTCGCTATATATATTTTGTGTTTGCTTTTTTGTGTATTACTATTCATATTAAAAAACATTTTTCTATTTATTTCAAAAGAAAATACAACTTTTTTATATATGGGTGGTGGAATTGTATTTATCCGCAAAAGATCTAGCTAATTTGCATATTCTTGTAAATATTCATTTTAATTAATTCCCTATTAATTTTTTCGGCTTTCTTATGGGATGATCGTCTTTAGTTAACAATTACGAGTAATTATATTCATGCAGATATTCTACATGATTTACTTGCGTAATATTTGCGTAAAAAGATTATAATAACCACAAACTTCTTTCTATATATATATTTTGCGTACATATTTTTGTTAAAAAAAATTTGCCTACCAAACTCCTCTGCCAGTTTTCGGTCTACAGACATGAAACTTAATATATAACTTCCTACTAATACATTTTTTTTTTTTGCTTTTTTTTTTTTTTTTTTTTTTCAACAGACACATCCAAACACCCGGGCAATGCTAGTACAATCCGGACCGAGCTGTACAGGTGACACAACGAATCATATTTATTTAGCATTATATATATATATATATATATATATATATATATATATATATATATATATATATATATATATATATATATATATATATATATATAATTCTGTTTTTATTTTTAATGCAATTCTGTTTTGCTTTTGTTTTGTTTTATATTTTGTTGTTTTATTTCATTTCTTTATTTTTTGCTACCGGGTGCCAAACATTCACCTGCTATTTTAAGCACTCCAACCGAGGGATCTTTTT
>NC_136482.1:103805569-103838069 GCF_053919585.1 Euprymna scolopes | reverse complement strand
TGTAGGGCAACTGGTCTAAAAGAATGTAAACGCCGAAAAGATGCCAATCCTATTCCGCTTATTTCGGCGTTACTTCCAGTTGCTTTGGATTTCTTCTTGAAACTCGAATTAAGCAATGCCGGCAAGTGCGGTTGTGCTTGTGCAACCTTGTTTCACGGTCACATACTGTTTTATTTGTTTGTTTGTTTGTTTAATTCCAGTTAAACAGACACATGAAAAAATTGAAATAGCTTAAAATATTTCAATATTGATATCTATAGAATAAGTTTGATGATCTAAGAAATAATCTTTTTAAAATTTTTTAAATCTGATTAAAATTAAGGAAGTTATGACTATTTTTGTGCCTCACACGTTTGAATATTTTTCCCTCTTTAAGACCATATGCATTTTGTCACATTTTTTACACTACTTTTTCAGTAGAAAGCTATATTTTTGTTAAAACAAAAGATTAAACAATGAAATTTACCATATAAGAGTATTTTGTGCTATGAATTAGTATATGCTACTGAAAATCTCCAAAAATTAATAGTTTCCAAATAATCTGTAGTAAATGCACATAAATATGCTGCAATTCCTTAAAAATGCCATGTATTCATTAAAAGAAAAGAAGTTAAAGAACTCAAAGCTGAATTGTAATGCATTATATGTACAAATAACTGAAATCGAAATCTAGGACTGTTTCAAAATGAATATATTGCAATATTTCTCCGTTAACCCACCCCCACCCCATCTGACCACCTCTCCAAAATATGCGATTTTATCTTTGTAGGTAATTAGGTGTGAATACCTAAAAAAAACTTTAATGAAAGATAAACAAGTATTATTTTATAATTTACTGTAAAACAATTCCCCATCTAGCGTTTTAGGGCAGTTAACCATTTCTTTTTCTATCGGAGATAAATCCTGTGCGCCTTTTTTATCTTTCTAAAACGATTATGTGTGCTTTTAAGGGGATCTTTATGCAATTATGAGACGGCGGAGAGGTTGCCACTCTGACTTTGGGTTGATGATAGAGCTAAGGACAATTATGTGTGAATATCATGAGGAGCTGATAGAAACAAAATAAAATTTTAGAATTTAGAGTGGGGGTTAGTTTAACATAAATTTCATGTAAAATAATTCACCATTTCGAGACCATTCTAACGTTTTAGAACAGTTGACTAATTTATTGATTTATGGATGATAAATGGTGCACTTTTCTTTAATGGAGGATTTTTTTAGACACTTATATGTAGCTCACCAAGAACTTTGCTTGGTGAGGAGCTTGCCACTTAGACTTAGCATTATTGTTAGAGCTAAAGAAGATTGTAAGAGGAGAAGGCTTGCCACTCGTACCTAGGGTTAGAGGTAGGATTAAGATAGTTTTTTTTCTTTTTAAGAAGGCGTTTAACCCCCATATTTACGGTTAGTGGGTCATAACTATTGGCTTTTGAAAATGTTACGCCTTAGATTTTGGACATCAAATTACTTTTAAATATGAAATTTATTTTGTTTGTTTGTCGTAATTCTTAAGGTGGGTGTGAAACTTAACAAGAATTGCGACAAAAATGAATTTCATTTAAAACAAGTGATGTCACTAACGTGACGTTTGGAAAGCTTATTTTTACCCACTTATTTAAATATCAAAAAACATTTTTTGCTAAAGCTAACAAATCGTTCACAAATTTTTGATAAATTTGTTTTGTTTTTTTTTATTTTCAGTTGTATTTCTTGTCCGAGTGACACATTATTTCGTTAAACTTTCCAGTTTAAGACGTTTTTTTTTTTAATTCTCTACCTGGACTTCGGGCAAAGATCACAGTGTAGTATTCTGATGCTACACTTCGCTTTTTCTGTCCTCTGTCAGTGAATGAGAAATCCTTCATGGCCGAGACCATTTTTATGTTTGTTTCTATCCAGATTGACCCTTTTTGGGAAGTTGGATTTTCTTCACATTAACTGACCTTGTGTCTAACTATCCTCGTGGGGAGGCAAGTAAATAGGAACATAACTAAAAACTGAGCACCTCCTACAAATAATTAAATATTGATTTTGTATTTATATATATATATATGTGTGTGTGTGTGTGTGTGTGTGTGTGTGTAGTAGTAGTAGTAGTAGTAGTAGTAGTAGTAGAGTATTAGAAGACTATCACAATGCGAGAAATGAGATATAGTCGTTGTTGTTGGAAGAAGACGAAGACAAGTGGCGATTTACAAATCTATAAGTACATGCATATATATATACATATATTTATTCAGTTGTATTAAATACAAATGTCTTACTTGTTATGTCTGCGACTATATCCATTATTAATTTCGGAAAAAAATTCCCTTTTCAAATGGTAGACGAACATTTCCTCAGCTCTGTCGCATGAATTCTTAATATTCGGTTTCACCTCGTATTTATTTACTTATTTTTTCGTTAATTTATGTTAATCGTCTCTTGTTTATTCGGATTAGACAAGCAAATAAATGAAGCCCATATATATATATATATATATATATATATATATATATATATATATATATATATATATATATATATAATTATTTCCACAGCCCAAAAAACTGTGGAAATAATTATATATAATCTCTCACATTCTGAAAATTATATATATATATATATATATATATATACACACATACACACACATACAATTTATGTCGCATATCATGCGAAACGAAACAATCATCGCGCCAAGCAGGCTTCAAGCCAATATAAAAAAGAAAATCCTCTCATGATTCGTTCATATAGACATGACAGAGTTGATTCAAAATGACCATGGTCGCCATTTTTATTGCTTTTCATTCGCCTTTTCCGCACCGCGGGTGTTTTTTTTTTTCCGCCTTCTATTAATGCGAATGTCAAATTCTAGCAACCTGTTTTTGTTTTTGTTTTTATTGTTGCGGTTTTGTTTTTGTTTTTAGGGCGTTTTGGGTTTCGCTTGTTATTTTCTTTTATTTTTTATGAAGTTGAATGTCAGCACTCTCCATCTCGAGAATAACCTCCCGCCCTCCCACAGGTAAAGTTTTAGTTTTGTTTTTTTTATTATTATTTTCGATTTTGTACAACAGATAAATATTGTTTTATATTTTATTTGGATTCTTTGGACTACTGTTAAATCTTTTGAGCGTACGACACTCAAAATACAATTGCGAATTACTTAGGACTTCTGCCCAGT
This sequence comes from Euprymna scolopes, assembly GCF_053919585.1. Taxonomy (NCBI): domain Eukaryota; kingdom Metazoa; phylum Mollusca; class Cephalopoda; order Sepiida; family Sepiolidae; genus Euprymna; species Euprymna scolopes. Next base: position 103,834,906 of record NC_136482.1, on the reverse strand, counting down.
ATACTACTCCTGTGAATTAAATAAGGGTTCCGTATTAAATTTTGTGCAGATTCCCGAGTTCAACAGAAAGTGTCCCGAGTTCGACAGAAAGATTCCCATGTTCAACAGAAAGTGTCCCGAGTTCAACAGAAAGATTCCCATGTTCAACAAAATACACCTGAAGAAAGTCGGAGTTTTCATCAACTGAAACAATGTGTGTTAGGGCGATACAGAAGTATAATGCAAGGGGAGTAATTATTTACTTCTTTGGGCAAAGTTACTTCCCCTTGTCCGAGTCCTAGACTTTAAATTCTTGCGACTTCTCGCGAGATCAATGACCGGAAGCAGAAAGTGGAGGTAAAACAGAGTGACTTTCGAAATGGAGAATGAACATCATTCCCGTCCGTTCCTGTTTGGACGTCTAACCTTTCACGTATTATGTTTTAATTGCCGTCACGTGTGTGTGTGTGTGTGTGTGTGTGTGTGTGTGTGTGTGTGTGTGTGTGTGTGTGTGTGTGTGTGTGTGTGTGTGTGTGTGTGTGTGTGTTCATAATAAACGTGTATAGTTATGTAACAGTGAGTGATTTTCTTATTTGTTCATAATTATTCCATTCTTTCATCATATGCTGCAAACATACCCACGTGAAGGCTAGACACCCTGCGGTAAGATATTTTATTTTATATTCATCCTAACGCATCCCATTATATAACAACTGGCGACGAAGATTTGGAAATAAAATAAACAAAAATACTTTTTTTAAAAAATGTCTATCTCTGCAGAAGTTCTCGAACAAATTCTGACCCAGCAATAGGAACAATTTGAAAAAGCACAACTGAATCTAATAATGACATTAACCCAACAATTTTAGTTGCAAAACACCGGTAATTCATCTAGTGTCGAGCTTTCGAACATTATTATAGAATTTTCTTATGACGCCGACGATTTCATATTCAACTCGTGGTTTTCATGATGGAAGGACACATTTTACCATGAATTTCCGAGCAAGGAGGACGATTGGAAAAAACGCCTGCTTATATGAACGTTGGGTACAAAAGAAAACAAAACGTTCATAAATTTTATTTTACTCAAACAACCTTCTGGTTTGACCTTTAGTGAGACTATTAGTATCTTAACGGATATTTCTGGGGAACAACTGTCCCTATTCAATATTCGATATAATAGTTTAAACTTGAAAAAAAAATTGCTAATTATACCGGACGTATGAATCACGAGTGCGAGAGATTTCACCTCCAGACACTAACTAAGAATCAATTTAAATGCCTAATTTATATAGCAGGTCTACAGTCACCAAACGATTTAGAAATACATTCCCGACCGCTGGTAAAGCTTGAAACAGAAAAAAAAAGTAGCCGTTCAGGATCTGACAACTGAATGTAGCAGGTTGTTAAACTTAAAGAAGGACACAATGTTAGTCCAGCAACCCACGTTACCTTCACAAACAGCCCATCACGTTACCTTCACAAACGTCACACATCAGCCCAAAGTTTCGAGAAAAAAAAACGCCGTGTGCGTGCTGGTTTTGCGGTGAATGGCACTACGCACAAAAAAACACAAGTGCCAAGTGTGTCATAAACGAACGTAACACAAAGAAAATTTTGTCATCCCCCCTAAAGCCAAATCTCCTACTCGGCAAAATTACAAAAAGAAAAACCAGCAGAGGAAATCAAACGCAGTGTCTGCCTTATTTAAGATCGATCACAAATCTCGCAGAAAATACATAAGCGTCGGATTAAAAAGTGTCTAGTTCGTTTCCAATTTGACACGGCATCAGACATTACTCTAATCTCGCGCAAAACATGGACGAAAATCAGAAAACCGGACCTATTGAAAACCAATCATATTGCCAAGTGTGCATCGGAAATGATATCCAACTTACTGGGAAACTAAATTGCTCTGTTTCTTTCCAAGATAGAGTATTCACTGGAACTTGTTATGTAACAGACACTGATATTAACCTGGTCGGTTTGGACTGGATTGAAGAACTCGATCTTTTCACGGTCTCATTGGAATCTGTCTTCAACACATTTTCTCTTGAGTTAGTCTAGGACACTGAAAAGCATTTTACTCAGACGCTTAAGTCTAAGTTCAGTAATGTTTTTCGAGAGGATTTGGGATGTTGTACAAAAATGAAAGTCACTCTAAAGTTGAAAGCAGATAGCAAACCAATATTTAGATCTAAACGTCTTGTCTCTTATGCAGCTCTCAACATAGTTGAAAAGGAACTGGATCGACTCAGAGAAGGTGGAGTAATAGAGCCAACAACCTACTCCAGATGGGCAGCCCCTATTGTTGTGATCCGAAAAGCAAACGGCAAAGTTTGCATCTGTGCTGATTATTCCACAGGACTAAATAATACACTTGATACACACCAATATCACTTACCAATACCGGAAGACCTTTTTGCCAAGTTAAACGGTGGAACCTGTTGTGCAAAAATTGACCATACCGATGCATTCCTGTAAATCGAAGTTGATAAGGACTCCAAGGAGCTCCTTGCAATCAACACTCACAAGGAATTATTCTGATACAACCGTCTACCTTTCGGGATTAAAACTGCCCTATCTATATTCCAGCAGACCATAGATGCGATGATGACAGGCATAACAGGAGCCACAGCATTTATTGATGACATCATCATCTCTGCCACATCCCAGGATGAACTCGTACAACGTCTGATTGCTGTACTTGATAGGACCCAACAGTATAGTTTCAATGTACAAGTTGAAAAATGTCAATTCTACCAAACATCAAAAATATCTGGGTTTCATCTTTGACAAAACAGGTCGATGACCCAAGGAACATACCAGCCATCAAAAACATGCTCACAACTCTACGTTCTTTCCTTGGATTTTTACAGCCATTACAGCTCATTTTTACCAGAGTTACACCGCACCCGAGCTCCTCTCAATAACCTTCTAAAAAAAGAAATTGCATGGAACTGGTCACTAGAATGCACAGTTGTTTTTGCCAAAATCAAAGTTTTACTCTCTTCAGATCTTTTCCTGGTCCATTTCAATCCATTTTTGGGCATTATCGTGATTTCCAACGTTTCTATTTTGGCGTTGGAAGCCGTGATCTCTCACATTTTTCCTGATGGCAGTCAGAAAGCTATCGCATATGGATCTAGATCATTGACACCTGCAGAAAGGAATTACACTCAAATTGAGAAAGAAGCTTTGGCAATAATATATGCTGGAAAGAAATTCCATAAAATGATCTACGGACGTCACTTTACTTTGGTTGCAGACCATAAAGCTTTGGTGAGCATTGTTGGATTCAAGAAGGGTATCCCAGTGTATACTGCCAATCGACTACCACATTATTGGACTACAATTTCTCAATAAAGTACCTTTCAACTAATTCGATTGAACATGCAGATGCCTTGTCAAGACTTATTAGTACCCACCAGAGGCTACCTGAGGACTTTGTTGTTGCAGCCATATCACTAGAGCCAGGAATCTGTTCCACGCTCACAACTATGATAAGGGAACTACCGGTTACTTCTGACATGATTAAAGACGCCACAGTTTCTGACACTCTACTACAAGAAGTCATCTACTACCACCGTACCAAGTGGCCAGCAGTACCTCCAAACACTTACTATCATTTTTTCAACGAAAATCTTCCTTATCAGAAGTTGATGGTATACTTCCCGTGCCGAACGGGTCATCATTCCCTCATCATTGCAAAACAGAATCCTAAAAAAAATTCCATTTCGGGCACTAAGACATCAGTCGCATGAAGGCGTTAGCATGTGATTACGTTTATTGGCCAAAAATGGATAAGCAGTTGGAAGATCTTGTACGCACGTTTATTGGCCAAAAATGGATAAGCAGTTGGAAGATCTTGTACGCACTTGCACTAAATGTCAGCTAGCAGCTAAATCCCATAAAAAATCTACACTTTCTTCATGGCCTATTCTAGATTCCCCCTGGTCATGCCTCCACATAGATTTTGCCGGGCCCACAAATGGACACTCCTTTCTCGTAGTTGTAGATGCTTACAGCAAATGACCCGAAATATTCCAAATGAACCACATTACTTCTAAGGAAACAATTTCCAAACTTCAGAAGATTTTCAGAAGATTTGGCATTCCTCAGTCAAGTTTTCTACTTTCTGCCAACAAAATGGTATCAACCACATTGCACACCGCCATTTCATCCACAGTCGAACGGTTAAGTTGAACGTTTTGTAGACCTCTTTAAAAGAGCCCTTTTAAAACTCAGGGAAGAAAGGACAACATCAGAAATACTTGAAACTTGGTTGACAAGCTATAGGGCAACAGCAAACCCTAACACGCCAAATGGTAGCTCACCAGCCGAATGCTTGATGAATCGGGAAATCCGCTTACATATTGATGTACTACGTCCAAACCCACATCATTCCATCAAGAGAAACACAAAAATGGAACAGCAGTACAACCGCCACCATGGTTCAGGTCAAAGAACATTCTTAGCAGGTCACAAGTCCTAACAAAAGACTACCGGAACAACAAAGAGTCATGGACCCAAGGCTATATTGTACGATGAACCGGAAATGTAACGTACAAGGTAAATGTTCAAAATTCAGTTTGGGCTCGACACTCCAGCCAACTGCGACCATCACATCTCCCAGATAGAGTCTCAGATTACGCTATTCCACTAAACATCTTGTTGGACACCTTCAACTTGCCACAACAAACACCAGAAGCTTCTCAGAGCACTGAAGCTGGAGTGCAGGAACCTAACATCCGGAAGTCAGTTCTCACCTGCTGTCCTACACAACATTTTCAGGTGGATCCCCAACTGAAGTCGTACCAGCAACAAACTTTAAAGGAGAGATGTTAAGACGATACAGAAGTATTATGCAAAGGGAGTAATTCTTTACTTCTTTTGGAAAAGTTGCCCCCCCCCCCCTTTTCCGAGTCCTAGACTTTGAATTCTTACGACTTCTCGCGAGATTAACGACCGGAAGCAGAGAGTGGAGGGAATCAAGTGATTTTCAAGATGGAGAATGAGCATCATTTCCGTTCGTTCCTGTTATCATACTTGGACGTCTAACCTTTCACGTATTATGTTTGAATTGTTATTACGTGTGTGTGTCTTCATAATAAACGTATATCGACCTGTAACAGCGAGTGATTTTCTTATTTGTTCATAATGATTCCATTCTTTTATCATGTTCTGCAAACATACCCACGTAAGGCTGGCCACTCTGCGGTAAGATATTTTACGTTATATTGTTCCTAACACATCCCACTATATAACATTGTGAAAATCACCCTCAATGTGAGAACAGTAGTCCGAAGTATCCAAATAAAACAAATAATCAATCATCATCTAAAAATTCAGAAACATAATATCGTTTTATTATGCTTCCCAATGTTGTAAATGAGGGTTTATAATTTGGATTATGTGTTTTATCCGGACTAATATTCTTATCTTGGCTGCAATTTCACAACGCTTCGACTGATGTAATTTCCGACCATCTTCGGGTGAAATATGTCTAACTTGGGAACTTATATCCGGTACATCAAATAAAAGCGTTGGATAACAATCAGTTCTAAGTAACATTCTTTTGGAGGTTGAAGGTTCAATCCCTCCTACGGTCGATAATAAGTAAAAAATAAAAATGATTACTTAACACATCTACCCGCTTGCGAGAACAATCTACCACATTGCTTTAAATAAAGAGTTCAGTTCGAAATCCCGCATAGATTCCAGAGTTGGACAGAAAGATTCTCAAGTCTGAAAAGATAAACCTGAAGACGGTCGGCGGTTACATCGGCTGAAAAGTTGTGAATATTACAATCAAGATGTGAATAGTAGTCCGAATGATAAAAAATAACTATGTCCCGTAAGCCATGCCTGGTATAAATAAAGACAGATTAACCGCCATCAACATCTTAACAGACTTCCATCCTTGAGAGACTTTATATTCTCGGCGGGAAAAAAAATGATTAGCAACAAAAAGAATGGTCTTATATGATTGAAAGTTTGCTTATCATTTCTTAACGGTAAATAAATAATTCATTTAAAAAAATAATATGGGTTTTAGCTTTCTTAAATTTCTAATGCAAATTGTCGGATTAAAAGTCACTGTGAACAAACTTTTTTCATGTTTTTTTGTTTCTTTGTTATAAACTATTTTGGCGACTATGAGTTATTTACTTCCGATCTATTCGTATTGTAAACGAATTTCCTGTGCGATAAACAATATAGACATCACATGATAATCAAAATCTCTTATGATTGCCTGCTACTTTATAATCCATTAATAATTATAATTAGCAGAGGTTTACCTGGACAGTCACAGTTTGAGATGTCTGTCTCTGTGGTATCTCGCCAGGTTTACTAATTCCTCCAAATTTACAATCACATATCCCGGAGTGTGACAGATTACAATGAGATGCATTGAATACAAGGTGAAAATATAGCGAATGTTCAAATATTTTCAGTGTCTTATTCTAGTGTCCTTCGAATATTTGATCCACCAAACGGTTTCTAATCCAATATATGATCCATCGAATTGTTTACACTCAATTATGGTTAGGGTTTAAGTTAGGTTTACTTCCTAAACTACTGCAACCATAGTTTGGGGTAGATCACATATTAGAACTTGAAAGATCGAGTATTGGATTAAGAAAAATTCGGTAGATCAAATATTGAATGAGCACTCTTCATTGCCAGCAGAAAATAATTTATCGGTGTACGTGTGTGTATTGTTTGTGTGTGTGTGTTTTTTTTTTTTTAATAACATTAAGGCGATAAATGCAGCATAAAATGGAATAAGTACATATAAGATAATGTCAAGGTTGCTGCAAAGAAGGTAAGTTCTTTCTACTGCGCTATAAAATTTATAACACTTGTCAGCATTCTGTATCTCTATAAAGCCAGCGTTCGCCCGTACTGTTGCCACATCCGGGCTAGATGCACTAGTCATTAACCATTCTGTTTTGGACAGGATACAAAAATAAAAGAATTTTTGTCCTAATAGGTCTCGTACTATTTGAAAAGCTCAGGCCTCTATCGCATCGCTGAAGAGTTGCATTTACTGTATTTATTGTATTTATTGTACGTCAACGGAATGTGCTGTGATTATCTTAGTGTACCTGTACCTCCTCGATAAAAATACCCCTGATCCACCCGAGTAGCTGTTAAGTTCTACCGTCAACTGTATTAGTTCCTAGGTGCCGAAATATTTTCTACTTTAATAGCTTATTTCCTTAGACAGCTTATATTTGAAATTCTCTTCCTGTCTTCTCTATCTTTTCCCGACAGTATCAACATATAGAAATGTAAATGTAATGTGAAAAAACTAAAATAGGTTTATATCATTTTAATCAAAGAGAGAACAAGAGTGTTATGGGGTACGCATTCGCTCCTGACAGTTATAAAAACGAAATTCAATATTTTACTTTATTTTATCTGTTAATTAAAATTTACAGAATTAAAAGTACGAATATGACTCATAATGATGGCTTAGAACAGGAGTTGTGGTTGTGGTTGTGGTTTTTACAGTTAAGACTGTAATCTCTCGTAATTCATTTCAATTAATTTCATTGTATTAGAAGGTTATCATGGTGCAAACAATGAAATTTTGTCGATATTGGGAAGGAAATACAAATGCAAATGATTTTCTCTATGTATTCATTTTTTTTTTCAATCGTAAATCCTTCTCGATTAGTCAAAACTCATACGCAGTGATTTCATGTGTGTGACCGTGTTCCATTAACTATTTCTAGGTAAAATCTCTTTATCAAACGATAAGTGTTTCAAATCTCTTGAAATACACGTGGACCGGTAATATTTTGTGGTTATACCGCAGTAAATATTTGTCGAGGATTACATTGAAATAAAATTAAAATTATATATATATATATATATATATATATATATATATATATATATATATATAGATTTATATATATATATATATTGAATTCTTGATAAAGTACATTGAAAATGATGGTGAAAATTCTGCGGCACAAAAGTTTTCATAGTATCACTTCCGTCTTCGTTGCTCTTTACTTTTTAGAGTTAAAAAATAGGAATCTTTATTTTTGGCGCGACCCTCGTATGACAAACCGCGAGCAGGATGCACAGCCATTGCTCGTCGCTGACAAACGTGCATTGAGAATGGTTGTGACTATGTAGAAAAATAAATTTTGGAGCACAAAATGTCGCTCGTTTTGATGGTACCAGTCTCGTCTTCGTAGCTCTGCAACTATTTCAGTTCAAAAGAAGAGCAGCGGAGACCTTGCGACATTTTCTACAAATACGAGGGTCTTACTTTTGGAACGACCCACACATTTTTTTTTTAATTATCACTTGCATCACGATAGTCTTCTAATGCTTCTTTCTATACATATCATTTGCATCACGATAGTCTTCTAATGCTTCTTTCTATACATATCATTTGCATCACGATAGTCTTCTAATGCTTCTTTCTATATATATCACTTGCATCACGATAGTCTTCTAATGCTTATTTCTATATATATCACTTGCATCACGATAGTCTTCTAATGCTTATTTCTATACATATCATTTGCATCACGATAGTCTTCTAATGCTTATTTCTATACATATCATTTGCATCACGATAGTCTTCTAATGCTTATTTCTATACATATCACTTGCATCACGATAGTCTTCTAATGCTTCTTTCTATATATATCACTTGCATCACGATAGTCTTCTAATGCTTATTTCTATACATATCATTTGCATCACGATAGTCTTCTAATGCTTATTTCTATACATATCATTTGCATCACGATAGTCTTCTAATGCTTATTTCTATACATATCATTTGCATCACGATAGTCTTCTAATGCTTCTTTCTATACATATCATTTGCATCACGATAGTCTTCTAATGCTTCTTTCTATACATATCATTTGCATCACGATAGTCTTCTAATGCTTATTTCTATATATATCACTTGCATCACGATAGTCTTCTAATGCTTCTTTCTATATATATCACTTGCATCACGATAGTCTTCTAATGCTTATTTCTATACATATCATTTGCATCACGATAGTCTTCTAATGCTTATTTCTATACATATCATTTGCATCACGATAGTCTTCTAATGCTTATTTCTATACATATCACTTGCATCACGATAGTCTTCTAATGCTTCTTTCTATATATATATCACTTGCATCACGATAGTCTTCTAATGCTTATTTCTATACATATCATTTGCATCACGATAGTCTTCTAATGCTTATTTCTATACATATCATTTGCATCACGATAGTCTTCTAATGCTTCTTTCTATACATATCACTTGCATCACGATAGTCTTCTAATGCTTATTTCTATATATATCACTTGCATCACGATAGTCTTCTAATGCTTCTTTCTATATATATCATTTGCATCACGATAGTCTTCTAATGCTTCTTTCTATACATATCACTTGCATCACGATAGTCTTCTAATGCTTCTTTCTATATATATCATTTGCATCACGATAGTCTTCTAATGCTTATTTCTATACATATCACTTGCATCACGATAGTCTTCTAATGCTTATTTCTATATATATCATTTGCATCACGATAGTCTTCTAATGCTTATTTCTATACATATCACTTGCATCACGATAGTCTTCTAATGCTTATTTCTATACATATCATTTGCATCACGATAGTCTTCTAACGCTTATTTCTATATATATCATTTGCATCACGATAGTCTTCTAATGCTTATTTCTATACATATCATTTGCATCACGATAGTCTTCCAATGCTTCTTTCTATACATATCATTTGCATCACGATAGTCTTCTAATGCTTATTTCTATATATATCACTTGCATCACGATAGTCTTCTAATGCTTCTTTCTATACATATCATTTGCATCACGATAGTCTTCTAATGCTTATTTCTATACATATCATTTGCATCACGATAGTCTTCTAACGCTTATTTCTATATATATCATTTGCATCACGATAGTCTTCTAATGCTTATTTCTATACATATCACTTGCATCACGATAGTCTTCTAATGCTTATTTCTATACATATCACTTGCATCACGATAGTCTTCTAATGCTTATTTCTATACATATCATTTGCATCACGATAGTCTTCCAATGCTTCTTTCTATACATATCACTTGCATCACGATAGTCTTCTAATGCTTCTTTCTATATATATCACTTGCATCACGATAGTCTTCTAATGCTTCTTTCTATATATATCATTTGCATCACGATAGTCTTCTAATGCTTCTTTCTATATATATCACTTGCATCACGATAGTCTTCTAATGCTTCTTTCTATATATATCATTTGCATCACGATAGTCTTCTAATGCTTCTTTCTATACATATCACTTGCATCACGATAGTCTTCTAATGCTTCTTTCTATACATATCACTTGCATCACGATAGTCTTCTAATGCTTATTTCTATATATATCACTTGCATCACGATAGTCTTCTAATGCTTATTTCTATATATATCATTTGCATCACGATAGTCTTCTAATGCTTCTTTCTATATACATCACTTGCATCACGATAGTCTTCTAATGCTTCTTTCTATATATATCACTTGCATCACGATAGTCTTCTAATGCTTATTTCTATATATATCACTTGCATCACGATAGTCTTCTAATGCTTATTTCTATACATATCACTTGCATCACGATAGTCTTCTAATGCTTCTTTCTATATATATCATTTGCATCACGATAGTCTTCTAATGCTTCTTTCTATATATATCACTTGCATCACGATAGTCTTCTAATGCTTCTTTCTATATATATCACTTGCATCACGATAGTCTTCTAATGCTTATTTCTATACATATCACTTGCATCACGATAGTCTTCTAATGCTTATTTCTATACATATCACTTGCATCACGATAGTCTTCTAATGCTTATTTCTATACATATCACTTGCATCACGATAGTCTTCTAATGCTTATTTCTATACATATTTCTTGCATCACGATAGTCTTCTAATGCTTATTTCTATACATATCACTTGCATCACGATAGTCTTCTAATGCTTATTTCTATATATATCACTTGCATCACGATAGTCTTCTTATGCTTATTTCTATACATATCATTTGCATCACGATAGTCTTCTAATGCTTATTTCTATACATATCACTTGCATCACGATAATCTTCTAATGCTTCTTTCTATATATATCATTTGCATCACGATAGTCTTCTAATGCTTATTTCTATATATATCACTTGCATCACGATAGTCTTCTAATGCTTATTTCTATATATATCACTTGCATCACGATAGTCTTCTAATGCTTATTTCTATATATATCACTTGCATCACGATAGTCTTCTAATGCTTATTTCTATATATATCACTTGCATCACGATAGTCTTCTAATGCTTATTTCTATACATATCACTTGCATCACGATAGTCTTCTAATGCTTCTTTCTATATATATCATTTGCATCACGATAGTCTTCTAATGCTTCTTTCTATACATATCACTTGCATCACGATAGTCTTCTAATGCTTCTTTCTATATATATCACTTGCATCACGATAGTCTTCTAATGCTTCTTTCTATATATATCACTTGCATCACGATAGTCTTCCAATGCTTATTTCTATATATATCACTTGCATCACGATAGTCTTCTAATGCTTATTTCTATATATATCACTTGCATCACGATAGTCTTCTAATGCTTATTTCTATATATATCACTTGCATTACGATAGTCTTCTAATGCTTATTTCTATACATATCACTTGCATCACGATAGTCTTCTAATGCTTATTTCTATATATATCACTTGCATCACGATAGTCTTCTAATGCTTCTTACTATATATATCATTTGCATCACGATAGTCTTCTAATGCTTCTTTCTATATATATCACTTGCATCACGATAGTCTTCTAATGCTTCTTTCTATATATCACTTGCATCACGATAGTCTTCTAATGCTTCTTACTATATATATCATTGGCATCACGATAGTCTTCTAATGCTTATTTCTATATATATCACTTGCATCACGATAGTTTTCTAATGCTCCTTTCTATATATATCACTTGCATCACGATAGTCTTCTAATGCTTATTTCTATACATATCACTTGCATCACGATAGTCTTCTAATGCTTCTTTCTATATATATCACTTGCCTCACGATAGTCTTCTAATGCTTATTTCTATATATATCACTTGCATCACGATAGTCTTCTAATGCTTCTTTCTATATATATCACTTGCATCACGATAGTCTTCTAATGCTTATTTCTATATATATCATTTGCATCACGATAGTCTTCTAATGCTTATTTCTATATATATCATTTGCATCACGATAGTCTTCTAATGCTTCTTTCTATATATATCATTTGCATCACGATAGTCTTCTAATGCTTATTTCTATATATATCATTTGCATCACGATAGTCTTCTAATGCTTCTTTCTATATATATCACTTGCATCACGATAGTCTTCTAATGATTCTTACTATATATATCACTTGCATCACGATAGTCTTCTAATGCTTCTTTCTATATATATCACTTGCATCACGATAGTCTTCTAATGCTTATTTCTATATATATCACTTGCATCACGATAGTCTTCTAATGCTTATTTCTATATATATCACTTGCATCACGATAGTCTTCTAATACTTCTTTCTATATATATCACTTGCATCACGATAGTCTTCTAATGCTTATTTCTATATATATCACTTGCATCACGATAGTCTTCTAATGCTTCTTTCTATACATATCACTTGCATCACGATAGTCTTCTAATGCTTCTTACTATATATATCATTTGCATCACGATAGTCTTCTAATGCTTCTTTCTATATATATCACTTGCATCACGATAGTCTTCTAATGCTTCTTACTATATATATCATTTGCATCACGATAGTCTTCTAATGCTTCTTTCTATATATATCACTTGCATCACGATAGTCTTCTAATGCTTCTTTCTATATATATCACTTGCATCACGATAGTCTTCTAATGCTTCTTACTTTATATATCATTTGCATCACGATAGTCTTCTAATGCTTATTTCTATATATATCACTTGCATCACGATAGTTTTCTAATGCTTCTTTCTATATATATCACTTGCATCACGATAGTCTTCTAATGCTTATTTCTATATATATCACTTGCATCACGATAGTCTTCTAATGCTTCTTTCTATATATATCACTTGCATCACGATAGTCTTCTAATACTTCTTTCTATATATATCACTTGCATCACGATAGTCTTCTAATGCTTATTTCTATATATATCACTTGCATCACGATAGTCTTCTAATGCTTCTTTCTATACATATCACTTGCATCACGATAGTCTTCTAATGCTTCTTACTATATATATCATTTGCATCACGATAGTCTTCTAATGCTTCTTTCTATATATATCACTTGCATCACGATAGTCTTCTAATGCTTCTTACTATATATATCATTTGCATCACGATAGTCTTCTAATGCTTCTTTCTATATATATCACTTGCATCACGATAGTCTTCTAATGCTTCTTTCTATATATATCACTTGCATCACGATAGTCTTCTAATGCTTCTTACTTTATATATCATTTGCATCACGATAGTCTTCTAATGCTTATTTCTATATATATCACTTGCATCACGATAGTTTTCTAATGCTTCTTTCTATATATATCACTTGCATCACGATAGTCTTCTAATGCTTATTTCTATATATATCATTTGCATCACGATAGTCTTCTAATGCTTATTTCTATACATATCATTTGCATCACGATAGTCTTCTAATGCTTCTTTCTATACATATCACTTGCATCACGATAGTCTTCTAATGCTTATTTCTATATATATCACTTGCATCACGATAGTCTTCTAATGCTTCTTACTATATATATCACGCACAATGCTTTGAGCAAATTACATCTAATACCACTTACAGTCCCACTCACACCATCACTGCTGAATACATACTTGAGTTCAAAGAGAGTAGGTGAAAGAGAAAAGAGAGTGAGAGAAAACGAATGAAGAAGGAAAGAAGGAAAAAAGGAAGAAGGCTTTTGATTGTTACTTCTACAATAAACCCATAAACAACAGATAACCATTTCTGGACCTTCCCTACCTGGTTTTAAAGAACATAAGCCTGGTCACATTTCTTGTTCCGATTGTCAGGTTCAATTTTCGTAGAAGGCAACAGTTTCTTTATTGCAATCTTGGATCCCAAATGATCGCGTCAGCAGCAATAAATTCGTGTTATAAAAATGCCACTAACACTTTCGCTCTGAAGAACGCAAAAAAAAAAAAGGGAAAAAATCCTCTTTCCGTAACGAGCTATTGTTTATTAATATGGTCGAAATGTGCTTCTTTAGTTTTAGTTTTAAATTTTTTTTCCCTTGCGGTTTTCGCAAAATGTACACGACTTAGAGATAAAACAATTTATTTATGAGATCACTCTATTCAACCTAAACGGTTAACGCTGAACGAATGTCGCCAGAAATATACAATTTCAAAATGAAGAGTTCTAAAATACAATATATTTTTTTGTTTACCGTAACTTTTAAAATGCTTAAATAATGTACTATTTAATTTATTCATAACTAGCGAGGGTGTAAAATACGCTTAAATTTAATATTTTTATTTGTCCAGATTTCGTATATATTATTATAGTCGTGATTTTAAAAGTAAAAAAAAAAAAAAGCATTTAGGTGCCATCAGCTAGAATCGAAACCGAAACTGTAGCATTCAAACTTGGTGACGTTATTACTGTATCAACGTGACACGCAAATAGGACGATTAAAAATTAAAAAATAAACTAAGATGAATGTACAAAATGTTTAACCATTTCACCCCCCCAATTTTGACCCATTTTTTGACCCCTAAAAAACTATTTTAACCGGCTTAAGACCAATAAAACAACGGCCCGTAAAAATAAAATCTAATCATTTAAGGCCCCTAGCGCAGCTCTGCGACTTTTAGTTTCGGAGGAGATAGAGTTTGAAAATATGGAGACAGGCAGACAGGTCGACAGATAAACCGATAATCCATAACATGATTTTGATGCTAAAAAATGTCTCAAACATAAGAAATATTCGAATTTTCAAATAAAAGGTTGTATCCATATCAACCGTGTGTTGTAAAAATCCTTTAAAATACTTCACTGCAACTAAAATTAGGAGAATGTTTAATAACTACCAGAACCCGTGAAGATTCTACGGAATGAAAAATATATTGAATCAACAAATATGTTTTGATAAAGCTGATATATTTTCTGGGTAGCGCAAAAAAAAATAGCTTTTGGGAGAGGAACAAAAAAAAAACAATAACACGCAGCAAATATGAGTGTATTAATATTTCTATGAAAATATTGCCATTATATTTTAACTGTATTCTGACCCAAATGAATTAACAAGTTCTAATGAATACTCACAAAGGAAAATTGTGCTACATAGTTCAATACAAACAATAAAATTACATTGTAAGAGACCATCTTTAGTTTATTCTTTTAGTCTAGCACCTCTTGACAGATAATGTCTTTCATTGTTGACTCTGTTTCTTTCGAATGTTCCCTTTTTAAAGTAACGCTTTGCTGACTTCTTCAGTGAAGAACCGGTACACGTCGAAATTACTATGAGTTTCTTTCTCAACTCATTACAACAATGATATTGTAAACGAGGCTGCATCATATTTTTGTCTAGGGTTACTAGATAGTCTTTTAAGCCTAATTTCGCGACTTTGTCTTCTTTTTTTTTAACAGCTTGGCCTTCAAAAATCGTATTTGTCCTTTTTCAAGAGTAACATAAAGACAGACTAAAGAAGGAACAGACAGAAGGTTATAGAGATTGATGTTTAATTCCTATTGTTAAAATTCCACAGAAAAATCGGAGATATTTAAATTTTTACGGAACAAGTACATCTTCTCTTTGACCATTTTGCATAAAACTAAATTGAAATAAATATTACCCACAATTACGCCGAGCAGCTATATTCCAAATTTCATAGTGATCAGTTGATTAGGTTAGAAGAGAATCTTATTCACAGAAATATGAAAATAGCTTTGTTGCTTATCTACAGTTGGTCCCATGAAAAAAATTTTTCAAGAAAAATCTTTAAAAAATCTTTATTGATGTATGTACCTGTCACCGCACGAAAATGTCGATTCCAAGAATCACGTAAATCGATTAAGTAGTTTGTTTTGTTTGGGTTTTTTTAAGAAAACCAAATATTATGACACATTTTATCGACGAATTACTTGACGCCATCTTCCATTTCGAATGATGCGCTGCTAGCGACATCTCTTGGGAATGTAGGATCAACAAGGGCAGACAATCAACTTTCCACCCTCTGGGAAAAAAATCATTTAGAATTAACACATTTGCAGGTTTCCCGGGACACTGAAAACAAAAATAATGTTTACAATTACAGAAAACGGATAGTTTCCAAGATATGGAGAAATGTTAGTTTTAAAAAGTGGGGGATCACTTTTCTATAATAATTTAACGTATAATGAGCACACACTTTCTAGCAACCTATTTTGGTGCGGGGAGGGGCAACGTACAATGTACACAATTTTACATAAAATGAGCACCCATACGTTGATCCTCCCTTCCTAACAAAAAGTTTGTGTTTACATTTGGGAGGAGGGGTGAGACAATCGACTTTGAAAAAAATGGAAAACTCTTTTTTTTTTCTTAAACAGCTGGCCATAAAGTGGGTGCCCATGGTACATTAAATTATGATAGAAATGTGATCCCCCACTTTTTTTAAATTAACATTTCTTCATATCATGGAAACTACTCGTTTGCTGTAATTGTAAACGTTATTTTCGTTTTCAGCTTTCCCCGAAAACCTGTAAACGTGTTAATTTTAAAGGAGTATTTCTAGCGAGTGGAAAGTCGATTGTCTGCCCTTGTTGATCCCACATTCCCGACCTTTCCAAAGATGTGCCACTAGCAGTTTATCATTCGAAATGGAAGATGGCATCAAGTAATTCTTCGATAAAATGTGTCATATTTAATTTTGCTAAAGAAAACTACTTGATCGATGTACGTGATTTTTTGGAATATGACATTTTCGTGCGGTGACAGGTACATATATTATAATGATTTTTTAGATTTTTCTTGAAAAAAAATTTTTATAGGCCGAACTGTAAATAAGCACTCTAACTTTATATAGAGACTATACATATATCTAGCATTTGCAAATAAATTTGTGTGATCGCAACAGCTTCTTACCATTGATTTCTCGCTGGCAGCGGCCATTGGTTTATACTGGAATTTGAGTGGCACTAAGCATCCCCAATATCCCAGTTCTCTTCGCGCTTGTCCAGCGGAGGTCTGGCCAACAGTTTCTCCTCGGTTTTTCCATACTCTTTGACCCTTCTCGGCTCTTTGGTATCACTTTTTGATGGGGGTGATGGGACAATGGGAGGGGATGCGTGATGAGGATGTAGAACTTGTAGATATGCAGCTTCAGTGTTCTTCATTCCCTGTAACGCTTCTTTATTATATTGTATACTTTTTTTTTTTTTTTTTTTTTACACAGAGATCACCACTTATCAAGGCCCGGAAGCCACTCAGGGATAAGGGTTATTGCAAGTACATTACGTTAGTGAGGAGATTTGATGAAGTGTTTACTTAAGGGGGCGGTTCATTAGGAATTTGTTAACGTTGGACTTGAACACATCCAACTTGTAGTCAGGTGGGAAGCAGGCATACGGAACAGAGTTCCACAGGCGTGCAGTTCTAAGAAAGAAGCTTTGTTCATGGAATCCACGTTTTGATTTAGGCACAGATAAAGAGTGAGGGAAATTTTTCACAGTGGGTTCAGCTAGACGGGTGTTTTTCGTGAAAGTTTGGCGAGGGGGGACAAGAGATTGGAGTTCAGACGAGTACCTGCCATGGAAATAACGATAAAACAAGGATAGGCTCGAACGTCACTTCTGTGGGAGAGAGGTTGCAGGGTAGAGAAAAGGGCATCCCCCACTAAGCCACGAAGTCTATTTTGTACTCTGTCAAGGCAGAATAGACTGTTTTTAGCAGCTCCTGCCCAGATATGGCAGCAGTATTCCATCCTTGGACGTACTTGGCTTTTATATAGATAGAGAATTACATCAGTAGTGAGATATCTTCTGGAGCGGTAGAAGGATCCCACCATCTTTCCAACGACCTTGGCAACAGACTTGATGTACGTGTTCCATTTCAGATCAGGAGTAAAGGTCAAACCCAGAAGCTTGTCAAAACACGGAGCCTCACCCAGACGAGAGCTATCAATCACAATTGATGCCAGCTGGGGATCAGAGCGTTGATGATGTAAGGATAGGAGTTTGGTTTTAGATGCATTAAAGGTAACTAGCCACATCTTCCCCCACTGAACCACGCGCTCGAGATCAGAGGAGAGAGACTCAGAGACAACTTCGTCATTTACAGCCTTTGATGTGTTGCCGTAGATGGTCGTGTCATCAGCATAGATGTCAACGAATGATTTAAGTATGTGTTTAGGGAGGTCATTGATGTAGATCAGGAAGAGAGTTGGGCCCAGGATTGACCCCTGAGGGACTCCAGCATTTATATTGCAGGCCTCCGATTTTTGACCATCTACCACTACTCTTATGAGCCTATCGGAGAGAAATGATTTAATGATTGAGAAAACATTTCCAGTTATACCGTAGCTGAAAATCTTGTGAAGTAGACCCTTATGCCATACTTTGTCGAAGGCCTTTGATATGTCAAGAGCAATTGCCCTAGAAAGGAAGCCTTTGTCAAGAGATTCACTAATCCTGTGGGATATAACCGTCAGCACATCTGCGGTAGATCTTGCAGAGCGGAAACCATATTGTGTGTCACTAAGAAGGTTATTCCTGCTGAGGTGGTTGACTATTTCTCTATTTAATATGGATTCCAGCAACTTACTCATAACACAGAGAAGACTTATTGGTCTGTAATGAGAGGGAGATGACTTGTATTATTCTCCGCATTCAAGGGTTTTCCTTAATATTTCAACCGTTTTCATTACCGTTAGGCGTTGTATTTTTGAAGCCTTTCCTCTGATTCCAATTTCTCCCATTCTTTTTTCAAAGTTTTTCAGAATTGTTCCTAGTGCTCCTACTATTATAGGTATTTTTTTTTATTTTTTTCATCATCCAAATCCCTTTTAACTCTCTGGCTAGCTCTGTGTATTTGCTCCGTTTCTCCTTTTCTTTCATACTGACTCTGTGGTCAGCTGGGACAGCAAAATCTACGATTTGACAGGATTTTTCTTTCTTGTTAATTATTACGACATCTGGTCTTCTTACTTGGATTGGTTTGTCCGTCTGTATGTCCATGTCCCATAGGATTTTGTGGTTCTCATTTTCGAGTACTGTTGCAGGTTTATGCTTGTACCATTTGTCTGTACGCTCAAAATGTAGCCGTTTGCACAATTCCCAGTGCACTACCCTCTCCACTTGGTTGTGCCTGTTTTTGTATTCCTTTTGGGCCAGTTTGCTGCATTCAGTTACTATATGGTTTATCGTTTTGTCTCTTTGTCCACAGAGTCTGCATTTGATGTTTCCTTGTGTTTTATCGATCTTTGCTTTAATATGGTTGGTTCTTATCGAGTTATCTTGTGCTGCAATCATTAGAGATTCAGTTTCTCGGTTTAAATGTACTTTTCTCATCCATGTCCATGTGTTTTCGTTATTCTCATCTTTTGTCATTCTTATGAATCTTCCGTGGAGTTGTTTCTCTTCCCATTTTTCTTTTCTCGTTTTGTCATTTGTCTCTCTGTTTTCTGTTTTGTTTTTTGTTTTTTCAGTGTCTCTCGCTGCCATAATTATCCTTTCAGTGTTTTGCATTATGTATTTTCTTATTCTTTTGTGTGTGTGTGTGTGTGTGTGTGTGTGTGTGTGTGTGTGTGTGTGTGTGTGTGTGTGTGTGTGTGTGTGTGTGTGTCATTTCTACAGTCTTCTATGCAGACCAGTCCTCTTCCGCCGTCTTTCCTTTTCACGTAGAGTCTGTTAATATTGTCCTTTGGTTGTAGTGCATTATGCATGGTCATGAGTTTCCTGGTCTTCTGGTCAAGCTGTCTCGGTTCTTCTTTTGTACACCCTATAAACGGTCCAGAGTATTATTATTATTATTATTATTATTATTATTATTATTATTATTTCCATAGCCAAACAAGGTAGCAGCTCACACCCCCTTGTTCGAAACGAAGTTCATTCTATAGTCGGGTTTCGCCCCGGTTTGTTTGATCTGTGTTAGTTAATAAACTTTCTTGTGCGTGTGGCGTGGTATCTCATGTGGCAGAGCACTCGCTACGCATGCAAAGGTTCGGGTTTCGAATCCCGAGTTCGGATATGTCTAACTGATGCGCCCAAATGAGAGCGAAACTCGAGTCTTCAACTTCCGGTTTGTTGGCTGTCATGGCTCTTGTGAACTGCAACGTTGTTTGGCTGTGGAAACAATTGTATAATCACATTCTGAAAATTATATATTAGCAAAATCCCGACCTTAAAAATAGTGTGCACTATCCCGATGTAAGGTTTTGTCATGATCGGTCCAGTGGTGTGAATAGTGTATATACATAGGCTATGACCTTGATCTTAACCTTGAAAAATTGTGTGCACCATCCCTGGATAGGGGACCATCATCACGCCAGGTCTGGTCATGATCGGTGGGCTGTAGGAGAATTATACACACACTCACACAAACACACATGAACGTTACTACTTTATATAAATAGATGATATATATATATAATGTGCGCATATATGTGTATGTTACTGGAAAAGTAAAGTTCGTATGGTTTTTCAAATGCGATTCGTTTTTATGTGTTAATCAGAAAGGTCACGCTGGTGCGCATGAAATTAATTAGATCTTGTTTCTCGATGTAAGTGTTATGTAAATTTGTACTTGTAAATTTTAGACCACCGTCACCTCCCAGTAGAGTCAGTCTAATCTATACATCTAAGTGAAAATGTCTGTCTGTCTATCTGTTTGTCTGTGTACACTTCCCTACCAAATAACTATGTAAATTTTCGGTCTAGTTGAAAAAAGACGAAAAGGAAAGGATTGTAAAGGAGATTCTGATTGTTCAGCTGAACCTACATATTTTTAAATATATTTTTTTTACCCAAGTTATGCGTGATTAAAACTAGAACGTGATTTAAAAAAAAAAACTATGTTTTTCGTGTCCAAAATTATTTATTTACGAGTATTTATATTTTTCTTTGCAAGTTTTAAATGTTTTCAAACAAAAAAACTTGATCAATTTACATATTTAAAAAAAAAAATGTTTTGTTTTGTTTTTTTACGACCTAACCTAGCGTAGTTAACCTCCTAAAAAAGACATTAAAATCTACTTTGGGGCGGAGCTACTTTGTTTAAACGGCCTTTAAAGATAATATAAAAGAAATAATTTTTGTAATAATTAAAATTTAACATTTTAGCGTGGGGAATCATTTTCCTATATAAATTTTATGTAAAATGAGACCCCACTTTCTGGCGATGTAGCTAAACATGTAATCGTTAGCATTTTTTCCAAGTTTGGTGGCGGGAGTGGGGGCAACAAGGGGAAATAGTGTATTATTATTTCCTGATGTTTTTAAGGCTGTTAACAGAGACACACACAAAAAATTAGGGTCGACATGTACAATGTATACTCTATTTTTTTCTTTTCATGTTTTTTTTCAACAGATTGCACCCCTAATATATAAAAAAAAAATTATTCATTTAATCTAATGGCAACGATGTTAAGACTTTTATTATCCAATGTATTCCGTATTGTTTTCATTGGTCGCCATATTTGTTTTCGTGCGCGCGTGCATTCAATTTTTGTGCACGTGCATTCAATTTTTGCGCGCGCATTCAATTTTTGCGCGCGTGCGAAATTGCGTATTATTTTCACTGGTCTTCACCTTTGGTTTATCGCGAGCATGCATTAAATTTTTGCGCGTTTATACATTAATTCTATATACTCACTATTCCATAGCTAACTATGACATGTACTGACCAAAAGGGTCACGGGTAGTCTCATATATATATATATATATATATATATATATATATATATATATATATATATATATAATCACGTTGAACCGCCGAAGTTAAGCATCGTTGAGTCTGGCTTGTATCAGATGGGTGATCATTTGGGAATTCCAGACGCTGTGTGCGCTCTCCACTTATTTCAACATTGTTTCCAGTCGTCATGAACCTCCACTTGCCACTGGTTTTTAACAACACCAACCCAGGAGAGGTGTGGCTGGAGATTGCGCAACTCTTTCCACAAAAATTACACGTGTAGGCACTATTACAATGGGTATCCATGATTTGTCAAACTGAAGGAAACTCCCATATATATATATATATATATATATATATATATATATATATATATATATATATATATATATATAGGGTGACAAAAAAATCGGGCCCTAAATCTAATTAGGCCCAGTTTCTTAGTATTTTGTCTGAATGAAATTAAACTTTGGTCATAACTAGTTTATTATATTCAAAACATCACATCAAAACACTAGGGTTTTTGACATTTTTTTTTCTCCGTTGACTGTAAAATGCTCAGAAAAACAATTGAATGTCCTCTATTTTTTTTTGGGGGGGGGTCACCCTGTGTATATATATATATATATATATATATATATATATATATATATATATATATATATATATATATATATATACTAATTTATAAAATAGATATGGCGATTAAGCTACACTGAATATTCCGCGTTTCATCTCAGCCTGAGGAGTCCTAGAGTGAATGAAACGCGGAATATTCAGTGTAGCTTAATCGCCATATATATTTTATAAATTACTAACAAGCTCTACCTACGTATTGAGCACTTTTGAAGTAAATACTTAAAGTTTACGCATAAATCTATACTTTCGTATATTAATTTTATGTGAGTAAATTCAGTAGTTTTATATATATATATATATATATATATATATATATATATATATATATATATATATACTTGTAAACAAACAATCAATCTGACAATGATCCAAAAGATTGAAGTTAGATCTCATTGAAAGTGAAGTGTTCCCAAATGTTTTCTTTCTTTACAGATGCGTCCATTTCGATCGGTGTGAAATGCTTACTTTTGAAATAGTATTTTCGTAGCTAAACGCGCTGACTGAATGGACACATCTTGTTATTTAATGAATTAACCCAGCTTGAATGAACGCTCAGTTAAACGATGCCATTCATTGATAACTTACAAACAAATCTTCACAGACAGGCTGTCATTGAGTGTCGAGACACCGTATCATGTGACGCCTATTAACCAATCAACGTTACGGACGATATACGATTACGCCGCTGGAGACAGGAGCCACAGAAGAGTTAATTCATTTTTTTTTCCACTTATCAATTATGACTCGAAAGTAAATCCTCATAAAACTCTTTCATGTCGTGCAAGAGTAAGTATCACTTAGAGTTTATAATTACTCTGACTAATAATTTTTTGGAGATATATGTCTTACACACACACATACACACACACACACACACACACACACACACATATATATATACACACACACACACACACACACACACACATATATATATATATATATATATATATATATATATATATATATATATATATATTGACTTTGATCCAATCATTCTTGTATGTGTAACCATATTGTACATTCTCTATATACCAACCGTATCCGTGGAAATCCAAAGCAATTAGTCTATCATAAAATGGTGATGTAAGGCGGGAGTGATAATGGTATTAATATCAGAGCCGACATTACATATCTCTAACCTCCATCCCTCGACAAAGAGGACCCGAGCTTCCTGAGCTGATGAAGTAGTAAAGAAGCTTTCAGTAGCACTATGGAGACGTCAATATCTGGGGAAATTCCACGCAATTATTATATCATAGATGACTTTAACATTAAGGTTAGGGTTAGCATTTAAAGTATTATAAATTAGTGACGTAAGTCGCTAGTGGTAATAAACCGAAATTACCTATATCCGACCGACTGTCTCCCTCAACTGGAATAAAGGGCCTCAAGCCTGCTGGACAAAATTGGATAGCAGGGATGCTTTCAGTCGCACTCTGGGGGTTTAATTAGCTGTATGGATGCTTTGTAAAAAAATTAATTAGCTGTATGGATGCTTTGTAAAAAAAAAATTAATTAGCTGTATGGATGCTTTGTAAAAAAAAAATTTATTATCTGTATGGATGCTTTGTAAAAAAAAATTAATTATCTGTATGGATGCTTTGTAAAAAAAAATTAATTAGCTGTATGGATGCTTTGTAAAAAAAAAAATAATTATCTGTATGGATGCTTTGTAAAAAAAATTAATTAGCTGTATGGATGCTTTGTAAAAAAAATTAATTAGCTGTATGGATGCTTTGTAAAAAAAAATTAATTATCTGTATGGATGCTTTGTAAAAAAAAAATTAATTATCTGTATGGATGCTTTGTAAAAAAAAAATTAATTAGCTGTATGGATGCTTTGTAAAAAAAAATTAATTAGCTGTATGGATGCTTTGTAAAAAAAAATTAATTAGCTGTATGGATGCTTTGTAAAAAAAAATTAATTAGCTGTATGGATGCTTTATAAAAAAAATTAATTAGCTGTATAGATGATTTGTAAAAAAAAATTAATTAGCTGTATGGATGCTTTGTAAAAAAAATTAATTATCTGTATGGATGCTTTGTAAAAAAACATTAATTATCTGTATGGATGCTTTGTAAAAAAAAATTAATTAGCTGTATGGATGCTTTATAAAAAAAATTAATTAGCTGTATAGATGCTTTGTAAAAAAAAATTAATTAGCTGTATGGATGCTTTGTAAAAAAAATTAATTATCTGTATGGATGCTTTGTAAAAAAAAATTAATTATCTGTATGGATGCTTTGTAAAAACAAATTAATTAGCTGTATGGATGCTTTATAAAAAAAATTAATTAGCTGTATAGATGCTTTGTAAAAAAAAAAATTAATTAGCTGTATGGATGCTTTGTAAAAAAAATTAATTATCTGTATGGATACTTTGTAAAAAAAATTAATTATCTGTATGGATGCTTTGTAAAAAAAAATTAATTAGCTGTATGGATGCTTTATAAAAAAAATTAATTAGCTGTATAGATGCTTTGTAAAAAAATTAATTATCTGTATGGATGCTTTGTAAAAAAAATTAATTATCTGTATGGATGCTTTGTAAAAAAAAATTAATTATCTGTATGGATGCTTTGTAAAAAAAAATTAATTAGCTGTATGGATGCTTTGTAAAAAAAAAATTAATTAGCTGTATGGATGCTTTATAAAAAAAATTAATTAGCTGTACAGATGCTTTGTAAAAAAAATTAATTATCTGTATGGATGCTTTGTAAAAAAATTAATTAGCTTTATGGATGCTTTGTAAAAAAATTAATTAGCTGTATGGATGCTTTGTAAAAAGAATTAATTAGCTGTATGGATGCTTTGTAAAAAAAAAATTAATTAGCTGTGTGGATGCTTTGTAAAAAAAATTAATTAGCTGTATGGATGCTTTGTAAAAAAAAAATTTATTAGCTGTATGGATGCTTTGTAAAAAAATTAATTATCTGTATGGATGCTTTGTAAAAAAAATTAATTAGCTGTATGGATGCTTTGTAAAAAAAATTAATTAGCTGTATGGATGCTTTGTAAAAAAAATTAATTAGCTGTATGGATGCTTTGTAAAAAAAAATTAATTAGCTGTATGGATGCTTTATGAAAAAAATTAATTAGCTGTATGGATGCTTTGTAAAAAAAATTCATTATCTGTATGGATGCTTTTTAAAAAAAATTAATTAGCTTTATGGATGCTTTGTAAAACAATTAATTAGCTGTATGGATGCTTTGTAAAAAGCATTAATTAGCTGTATGGATGCTTTGTAAAAAAAAATTAATTAGCTGTATGGATGCTTTGTAAAAAAGATTAATTAGCTGTATGGATGCTTTGTAAAAAAAAATTAATTAGCGGTATGGATGCTTTTTAAAAAAATTAATTATCTTTATGGATGCTTTGTAAAAAAAATTAATTAGCTGTATGGATGCTTTATAAAAAAAATTAATTAGCTGTATGGATGCTTTGTAAAAAAAAATTAATTAGCGGTATGGATGCTTTTTAAAAAAATTAATTATCTGTATGGATGCTTTGTAAAAAAAATTAATTAGCTGTATGGATGCTTTATAAAAAAAATTAATTAGCTGTATGGATGCTTTGTAAAAAAAAATTTATTAGCTGTATGGATGCTTTGTAAAAAAAAAAATTAAATATATGTATATATACAGTATTCATTCACCCAAGCAAAGATTTTATTGGTTACTAGACGTTCAGCCCGGCTTTGCTCGGGCCCTATGTACTGTTCATAACTTTATGTGCATATGTATTTATTTAAACGTGTGCATATGTACGATAATGCTTTTCTATATAATAGGCCTCCTTAACTTAAATTTTCGCCCAAAAACTGATTAAAAAGCTTGCTGCATGTCTGAATACCCTTTATGTAAAATTTCAAATGTTTAGACCAAAAATTGGCTGAATAGTTTGCTAGAGAATGCAAAGGTAAAATCTTTTGAACTTTGACCCCTTGGCAGCCAAATTTTCAGCCAAAAACGGATTAAAAAGCTTGCCCTATGTCTAAATACACTTTATGTAAATTTTCACATTTTTAGACCCAAAATTGACTGGGTAATTTGATAGAGACCGCAGATGTATTTTTTTTTAATTTGACCCCAATTATGACCCATTATCATTTATTGTTTTGGGCTCAAATCAAATTATAAAGTTAGATCCATGTCCAAGTAAGCTATATCTAAAATTCCAAGTGTTTAGACACAAAATTGGCGGGGGAGTTTGGTAGAGTTCGCAAATGTCAAATCGTTGAACTTTGACTCCTTAACAGCAAAATTTCTGGTCGAAACCCAATTAAAAATATTTTCCCAAATCTCAATATCACGTATATCCAAGTTCAAGTCTGTAGACCGAAAATTGACAGAGTTATTTAGTAAGGAAATGTACACAGCCAGACAGACAGACAGACAGACACACACACACACACACACACACACATTTTCACTTTTATAGATATACTAGCATGGGTGTCCGGCGTTACCCGGGTGCTTTGAGGTGTGTGTTGTGACGTCTTCGCTAGACAATCGAAAAGAGAGGATAACTTTCGAAAATATCGGCGAAAAAAGCGACCCCTCCCTGTAGAAAAGTGCCCAGTTAAGGGTGAAGAAATTAATGTTTTAGCCAATTTTTCGGTATTCGTCGTCTGAAGGGTCGAGCTTCAAAATGATACCAATCTTGTGAAAATCCGTCGCCTCTGTTTAAAGTTTTAGGCAGACATGCAAACATACATAGATTTATACATTTTTGGCTCAAATTTTCGACTCAAACCGATTAAAAAGCTTGCCCTATCTTATCTCTGGATACACTTTATGTAAAATGTCAAATGTTTAGACCAGAAATTGTCTGAGTAATTTGGTAGAGACCGCAGAGGTTAAATTTTTTTTTAACTTTGACTTCTAGTATGACCCCTTAACATTTATTGTTTTGGTTACAAATCAGGTTAAGTTAGATCCATGTCTAATGAACCTATATCTAAAATTTCAATTGTTTATATCCAAAATTGGCGAAGGAGTTTGGTAGAGTTCTCAAAGGTCAAATCGTTGAACTTTGACCCCTTAACAGCCAAATTTTTGGCCGAAAACCGATTAGAAAGATTTTCCCAAATCTCAGTACCCTGTATATCAAATTTCGAGTCTGTAGACTGAAAATTGGCAGAGTTATTGTGTAGGGAAATGTACAAAGACAGACACTTTTATAGATATATAGACAGATAAACCATCATTCGTTTATGATTATTATTTCATGTTTATGTCATTGTTTAAATCAGTAGCTTAAGCGTTTATCGGTTAAACATTTACATACACAAAGATACACACATATGTTAAAGATTTTCTTTTGCGTCCTGTTTTTATTTCTTTCTTTTACTTATTAAAACGTTCTGTTGCTATTCTCTTTTACTGTTTCTTTTTACTTTTACTTTTAGGGTACTTTTAAAGTCTGTGGTTCTTACATATATGTTTTTACTTATATGTGTGTGTGTTCTATCCTTACCTTGAAAGGTCTCGACGTGCATGCACAAATATATAATGTGTACATTCCTGCTTGCCTTGTCCAGCGGATGATATCTTCTTTTCGCTGGGCTGCCATCTCATGGGGAGTGGTCACTGCTGCAGATGCATCGATAACACGAGATGGATTTGAAGCTTCAATTTGTTTTATTAAAAAGGTAAGCCTATGTCTCGAACCCATGGTTGTCGAAGGAGAAACCCTAATGTCACATCTGCTTCATCTACAGTCCAAAACCAACTCTAGCCCACGTGGTCGCCAACCGGAAACTTACGACCACAATTCCCGTTACCCCTAATTTCCGGTGCAACGTCAACCCTAATTTCCGGTTCATCTAACTAGGTTGACAAAAGGTAACTTGAGTTTGACGAGTGTCAAATCTAACCTTCTGTGACCCCACTAAACTCGCTGATGGGAATCGAAAATATACTTACATACTATTTCTCCAAACTACCTAGATAGCATTTAAGCTAGGATTCCCAATACTACACATACACATATATCTACCGTTTCTATACTCCTATAAATCTGGGGGTTTTTATTGTGTGTGTGTGTGTGTGTGTGTGTGTGTGTGTGTGTGTGTGTGTGTGTGTGTGTGTGTGTGTGTGTGTGCATTGATATTCATATTAAAAATCCTTTCTCTATTTATTTGAATATTTATTCAAAAAGAATATTTCAGACTTTACAGAATTTTTACAGGAAAAATAATATAAAATATGAAAATGAATCTTTCCAAATGTGACATGAGGCCAAAAAGGGTGTGGGGGGAATGGGGGTCGGGGGTCGTCCACTTGGTCTATTCCCTATAACTAGTTGCAATCACCACAATACCGCATGCACTCTAGGGATTGGGTCTACTTAAAGCCCCAGATGACATGAACAATATTTACATGATTTTTTTTTTTTTACAATGACTTTTTTACAATGATTTTATTTACAATGAAACAATGAAGGTGATGCGTACGATATATGAGGGATGAAATTGTGATGCGTATGATATATGCGGGTGATGAGAGCCTTAAAACACCCTAAAATAAAGAAAAATAACAGTAATAAAAAATAAATGAACAAAATAAAATGTTAAGCGATGAATGTGTTAATCAGGACCCTCCCTTACCTATTTAATTTTGAAATGCTTCCTGTTTTCTGGTATCAGCCGAAAACAAGGGAGCACTTCCTAAGAGGGAATGGGCACAACTACGG
>NC_136482.1:103555569-103800569 GCF_053919585.1 Euprymna scolopes | reverse complement strand
AAACATATGCACATATTAAATAGGCGTTTACAGGAATTCGAAAATTGACAAAAAATAAATAAATAAATAAACAACACTATAATTAAAATTTTACAGTTCTTAAAAGAATCAGAATTGGAATTAGGAATTTAGAACAGATTCGACAGCTGTATTAGAATATGGAAAATATTGGAATTATGCTATCCAATATATATATATATATATATATATATATATATATATATATATATGTATAAACAGCTACATGGTAAGCAGCTGATGATCCCCGTTTTCTACTTACAAAATTTTAGTTAAGGTTTTCTCTTTTCATCCTTATTCTGTTTTAAACTTGAAGACTTTTGCGAAGTGCTAAGTCTATTTCTACTTAACAATTTTAGTTAATTTCCTTTTTTCATTCTTATATAAATGAATTCTCTTTTGTCATTATAAACTTTTTAGAAGTCAGATTATGTAGGTGCTTAGTCTGCAATAGGTTAAAGTTAACTTTTTTTTTCTTCCGGGAATTTAAACTGTATTCTTTATTTGTATTTTTGCATTTTTTTTTTATTCAAAGCTTATTTATATATATATGTGTGTGTGTGTGTGTGTGTGTGTGTGTGTGTGTGTGTGTGTGTGTGTGTGTGTGTGTGTGCGTGCGTGTACTTCTGATGATTGAATAATTTATGAAACTGCAGTTAAGTGTTATTATTTATTATTCCCTGAAAAGGGCATTAAGGAAATGTAAAATGTGTTGCCTAGAAAAACCTACGGATATATGAGCTCAGTTTTTTAAAACAAGAATTACATTAAATCAACCTTGTGTAAATTAACCATTGTCGCAAGACTTTATTTTCCTGACGCGTATGAAAATTTTATCTGCATATTTTCTTCAGCTATTTTGAGTGACTGTACATTTAAATTTTTACACTTTAAACATTGGACTAGTCCAAACACAATTGGGGGAAATGTTGAATTGAACAAGATTAGTCATCCACCCACCCCCATCTACACACGTAAGCAGCGTCGTATTATTATTATGAGACCAACGGTTAGTTCGTCTTAAAATCTAGCATTATAAATACGAATGTTTCAGGAACTAGTGTAAGTAACGGAAAATAATTATAGAGTACGCGATGGGAAGCCAATCATCCAGGCAGAGACGTCCGACCGAGGAGAAGACTGTTTCAGGACTTCTG
The DNA here is from genome assembly GCF_053919585.1 of Euprymna scolopes. Taxonomy (NCBI): domain Eukaryota; kingdom Metazoa; phylum Mollusca; class Cephalopoda; order Sepiida; family Sepiolidae; genus Euprymna; species Euprymna scolopes. The sequence goes on along the minus strand of NC_136482.1, from coordinate 103,799,394 downwards.
CCAATTGCTGATCTTGTATGCCGAGATTATGGCATCGAGAATTTGGTGTTTGCCAGCGGTCCTGCCGAAGCCTTCACTTACTCTGGAGCATTACGGGTTCTCGAAAAAGTCGGCATCTTAGAAAAGGTGAAGCGTTTTGCCGGTGTCGGTACAGGCGGTCTCGTAGCTTCGTTGCTCGCGCTGGGGCTGGACTCCAATGATATTCAGGACGCTTTCAACAAACACTTGGACAATATGATCATCGATGACCAACTCGGATGTGAAGATTTCCCCGAAAACTTTTCCGAAACTTACGGCTGGAACTTCGGCACAAAATTCTTCATTTGGTTCGCGGAGCTTCTCGAATCGCTGTCCTTTAATCCCGACTTGACGTTTATAGAGTTGTATGAGAAGACCGGTAAAGAACTCTGCCTTGTTGTGACCAATGTCGACAAGCAGACGATGGATTATTGCCACCCGAAACTTACGCCGGACCTCCCGATCAAACGCGCCGTTTTCATGACCATGTCTGTGCCTGGGATCTTTTCGCCTCTAAGATATGGTCCCGGGATATGGAAGTGTCTTTATACTGACGGTAGCATGATGTGCAGTTACCCCATTAAATCCTTTGATAGCTGGTTACTCTCTATGGATTCCGAGAATTCTCTCTTGACCCAACTAGAATCGCCCGATCATTACCAGCTATGTGAGAAGCTGGGGAACTTCAAGAACACCTGTACACTTGGTTTCTTCCGAATTGGTAATCACAAAGAGCACCTCTACAGCGCCTTCGTTACTCGTCTAATCAACGGTGGTGCCGATTTAAGGATTCCCGATACTCGACTAACCATAGAGTACAAATCTGCCTCCCAAAACCGAAAAGCTACAACTGACAAGTTTTCTTTTCTGCGTAGAACCAGTGCAACGATGCTCTCTCTGGCTAACGACCTTCAGGACGAGCAAGGAACAATTGATGTTGAATCGTTTGCGCAGAAGATCTTCGCCGATAAATCCCTCCGTAAATCTTCTGTTCTATTTCCGGAGTTTGGAGAAAACAAGGCGAGCGTGAAAGATTTCCTCCTGAAAATTAGCGATGGTAACTCTAAGCTGACTCTGGCTTGCTTAAAAAATGTCTTCCATCGGAAATTGTTGTCGTTGCTGGACGAATACTCCTCTCACACCAAAAGAAGCATCACCAACTTGTCTACGTATTTCGCGACCATATTCGAAGCCGTGAACTATTCTACCATGAATCTGTCGGAATGCGACTATGATCGAAGTGTTGGCATTTTATGCGGATATATTCGCAACCATGACCTCTACTTGGAAGAGGACGATCAAAAGTTCCTTTATCGACAAGGTTGGAATGCGACTGTAATTTATCTCCGCCTCAAAATTTAACTCTACCAATGTAAGGATTGTTTTCCGTTGTGCTTTAACCGATTATTTATTGAACTAAATGCAATTAACTATCATTTTACTTATTAAACCTTTGTTAATAAATTGTTTGCAAATATATTGTTCTGAGGCTCTTCTTCCGTAACCCTTAGCTAGTAAGCTAGCTCCTGGCCATTTTTGAAAATGGCAGTCGCTGTCGAGTGTATTAGCACGACATAGAATGAAATCCTTTAATCCCCCACCCCCAACCTAAAGTGTATTCGTTGCAGTTTGACTTTTCGGCTTTCAAATCTTAAATGGCGAGTTCCGGCGTATTCTGGAAACCTTCCTGTCTGTTCCAGCTCTAGAAGCAGCAAAATGTTAAATTCAAGGTTATGCGAACCGTGCTTCTAATTCTGTTTGGGCGATAGCTTATTAAATTTAAAGTACGGAATACTTTAAGTCCTCCCTCCTATGTTAAGAATGGTTTCTAAATAATTCCCGGCACGGTCCTTATTTTGCATAAGTACTAAACTTAATATTTAGTGTAAGTGTTGCTCTTCAGAATCTGATTTTCGAGAAAAATAACTTTTTTTTTTTTTTTTTTTTTTTTAAGTCCATACATACTTTTTACAAAACTCCCCCTCCCTATGTAAATGTCTTTCTAAATAACATTAATAGTTCAGCATGGTAACGTAAGTACATAAGTACCGATTTTTCTCTTTAAGATCGTCTTAACTCGATGCTTCTGTATTATATATATGGGGCGGCCTAAAAGCATTCTTGACCTGTCTATGACCAGAAGCAGAGGAACAATACATCAATACAAAACTTGTCTCCTTCATTGCCTTTACTAATTAGAACAGTAAAACTGAATATGATTGACTTCAATTTATTTACTCTGACCCTGTCTGGACATTATTTTCGTACAATCTAATGCGGATTCGTATAGTCCGTGATGCTTGTTTATCTGTATAACGCCTCCCTCTCCTCGTTAAGAGGGAATGAATTAAGGAAGTTTCTCTATAGAAAATCCTTTTATATAAATCGTTCCATTCTTTGGAACGGAACGCTCGTCGTACAAGACTTTAGAGGTCTTGTACCTTAGTGTCTTACAAATTCTTTACACGGGGACGAGTGCTTTAACTTTAATATACGATTTTCGGATTAACTTGGTATTGTATAAATAATTCAACTTCAGATACAGATTGATTAAATCTTAATCATTTTAAGATTCGATTTCTAAATTATTCTGAAACTCGGCATTGCGAGAGATTTAACTATTATTTACCTTAATATTTCGTCATTAACTGCATAGTTGTACTTTCGATATTTTTCATTCGTTTAAATGTCTCTGGTTCGAAAGTCCTTACCCTATTAAAACCGTTTAACATATCACTTACAGCGCCGCGCAATATTCATCATACTAAACCTCCTCCCCCCCCCCCGGTAAGTTCAATTAAACTAAATTACATGGTTCTGTTTTTAGGTGGGGTGCTTTTCAAAATTGAATAACCTATTCTGTATTGATGTATTACTTTTTCCGAGGGCGGGTAATAAGACTAGGTTTACCCTGTACATTATGTAATACAGTTAATTGATAATATAGAAATTATTTTAAGTCTTGATTCTTATAAATCCGTTGTAATCTGCCTAAAATTACTAGAAATTTTTCTACTCTAGTATATAAAAACTCCGTTTCTTTCCAAGAACTACTTGTCTATGAAACACAACAACGGGGCTGTGGCCCGGATCACTGCAACATGGTCGTTTTCAAGTCCAATATACTCTTGAGCCGTCTTCCTTACTTTCTACCTAGTCTAAATCACCATTATCAACCACTGTGCTGTCTCTCCGTCCATCTGACGAACTCGTTAATTCTCAAATGGTCTTTAAGTGGTGGTGACTCCTTAGATTATTAAAGAATCTACAAATTGTACGTCAAGTTCATTGAATTCCTTGTATTTTCTTGCTAATGCATTTTTGTATTTTCCGAATTCAAAATAAAAATCTTTAAAGGTAACAATTTTTTTTTTTTTTTTTTTTTTTTTTTTTTACATAATTTGGTTTCTAACCCTAACCCCTTTTTAAGGGGGGGGTAAATAACGTCGGTAGTTTGCCTATGACCTTAAATATTTTTTCTTAGTCCTAGTTTCACTAAAACTAGGTATTGTATAAAATAAACTGAGTAGTTCCGATTTATTGATCGGACTACTGCTCTCATCTTGGGTGTTTCGGCCGAGGAAACCTCCGACCTTCCGGTGTACCTTGACGATGCCTCTCATTGAAGGATGGGAGAAAAATTATTTTCCTCGATCATAAGCATTAGAATTCGTGTTTCTATTTTCGGATTAGCTGTTCCGTACCGATTTGATAAGTTTCTGGATTCTTCTATGAAGATTTGTATGATCTGGATGTTCTGAATACATTCTCACTTTGGGTATTCTTACGTTTAGCCCGATGTAAGGATGGTTAGCGGTTACATCGACCGAAACGTGAGAATCCCACTTAAGATGGGGACAATAATTCAAATACATTAATCCACATCTAAAAAACAAAACATTCTGAAACGATACGCTCAAAACAAATTGTTAAAAAATGCACATTTTCTGTATGTGCTTATACTTTTTTTTTTTTTTTTTTTTTTTTTTTTTTAACATAGGCATCACCACTTAAGGCCAAGATGTCACTCGAGTATAAGGGTTAAAGTGTACAGTAGAAATTGGACAATGTAGTAACCGTTAGTAATGGAAATTCGGTAAATTTGTAAACTTATATGGAACGGCTCATCAAAAACTTGTTTACGTTAGACTTGAAGACAACTATATTGTAGTCAGCTGGAAAACGGAAGACAATTCCATAGGCGTGCAGTTGTAAGAAAGCGCTGTTCATTGAATCTACGTTTAGGTTTAGGCACAGATTGTGGGGGTAATTATTGATAGTTTTCTGTTAGACAGGTGTTTCTTGTGAAAGTTTGGCGAGGGGTGGGCATAGATGGAGCTCAGTCGAGCACCTGCCATGAAAAGAACGATAAAGCAACATCGCTTCTATGAGAAAGGTTGCAGGGAAGAGAAAAGGACATCCCCTACAAGGCTACGAAGTCTATTTTGAACTCTATCAAGGCAGGATAAGTCATTTCTAGCAGCTCCTGCCCAGATGTGGCAACAGTACTCCATCCTTGGACGTACCTGGCTCTTATATAGAGAATTACATCAGCAGTGATCGATCTACTGGATCGATAGGATCCCACCATTTTCCAGCGGCCTTGGCAACGAATTTAATGTGTTCCATTTAAGATCAGGAGTAAAAGTCAAACCCAGAAGCTTGTCAAAAACTTGCATCCAAATGCTTTGTTTCGTCCTTTATTTTAAGTGATCCTTGCTGGAATTATAAGTATTATAGTTAGTTTTCCTTCGCCTTGTGTAATCGTGTACTTTTAAGTAGAAAGCCAGTTTCTAACAAACATTAAAAGCGATTATTAAAACTTTGAATTTTTTTTTTTTTTAACTTCAGTTTTGACAAAAGCAAATTTTACTAACGTAAATTGTAGATTCTTTATTTTTAATAATATTTGTGTAAGTGGTCTCTATTATATTAAAGGAACTTTGAGTTCTCCATACACCACAACGGCTGGGATTATTTTTATGAAATTTCACACGAATATACTTTATCGATCTGGCAGTGTTAGATTAGTTTCGGAATATCTTTGATAAGTATCGAAAAAGTCCGATAAGAGACACGGGCGATTTTGACCAGTTAATACGTTTTATACAGCCTAACATCACAAATGCATCTGAGAAGTTTTATTACTATGCAGGCAGACAGGCCCAGCATATAAAATCGACAGTAGGTTCTTTGATATGACAGGGTTGCCTTCGAAATGTATGCTTTTAATGCATAGCTGAACAATGATACTTGACTTTTGCATTTTAAACTTTAATTCATTGCTTACAAGCGATCTCTTGTAAGGTTAACAAGTTGATAACCTAAACGAATTAAATAATTTCTATCAGAAAACCGAAGAGACCCAGTGCAACATGTTTTATACCTTCAATCTCTCGTTCAGCGATATTTGACGAGATTAAAGTCTATAACGCGTCAAATCCGGGTACCCGGTTTCGGATAACCGTAAAATAGTCTAGTGTCGTCCATTTGATGCGAGAGTTCTCTTTGAGACCTACACTCAGTAAGTTTAAGTTTCTAGCTATCACACCTGTTAAGCGTTTTGGAACACCGCTGCTAGATGTAATAGTGAGTAATGTAGGTTATATTTAGTTTACTGCAAATTCGGAATGAAAGCCCTTCGTGAAAACTCGTACCTGGTTTTATTGTATATCAATTGATATTGTCATAATTTCAGTTTAGTTCTTAAATTTATTTTCTTAAATGAAAATAAGAATTCTAGATACAAGACATGAAATAACATCTTTATTTTGATATTCATGGGAGTGAGGATAAGTGAGGCAAATCAGTTCTGTTCGATAACTAATTTTATTCTATTATATGCGCGTACCGACATTCTCGTATCGGTAGGTAAAATAATCAAGAGTGCTCAATCTTAGGGCAAGAGCATGTTTTATTTATACCATAAAATTTCATCGTATCCGGTTTTCAAGAATCTACCAACGACTAGCTCGGAGAGAAAAAAAACTTAACTGTATATGAAAAGGATCTATGGCCGGATATCGTACTACAAAATATCCTTGTATATTATATTAGGTCCAGTTGTAAGCAAAGTAAAATTTTAATTGCTTTTGAAAAGGGACGTTGGTGGCGGTCGTACGACGGTGACGCCCACATTGGTGTCGGAACAATAAAGATATTTTGAGCAGTTGTTGAAATGAATGTTAGCATTTGTTAAGTCTTTTATGCTTATGGATATCTAGGTCATTTCAGAACTTGCAGAATTATCAAATATCGATGGAGAATCTTAAGTCTGTCACTGAAACTGACAAAGCAGTTTACCTTTAGAAAGCCAGTTTTTCCTTTTTCTTTAGGAAGTTTTTGTACAATATTTTATTCAGAGGCTAAAACTTTCGTATGCTTAATGTCGTCTACCCTTTCACATTTTTTTTCCGCGGATTTTAAATCGTCAAAGGTCTGGACCATACGATACAAACAAAATGGCTGCGGTTATATTGTCAGTTATACAGATAATAGGAAAAATAAAAAATTTAAATAATATACAAATAATGCAAAACTGTAGACTACACTAAAGATTTCGAATGAAAAATCTACCGAACATTGAACGGCGATCTCCCAGCCCATTAAGAACAATATTCTGTTATTGTTGTAATCAATAAAGTTAAAATAAACATTCGATATATAATGCTTTGTTTGCTTGCTGTTTCTTTACGTATCATCCTTTATCTTTTCACTTTACCTGTTTGAAAATTGAATACATTAGATCAAATTTTATTAAATATTTTGTCCGATAGTTCCAAAATTTTCAGCTTGCTTTTTTTTTTTTTTTTTTTTTACAATTTCATCAAATATTCTACGCTATTTTTCATCTAATCTGGCAACTTTCAGATATATTACACTATTAGCCAAAAAATCAATTTAATAAATCTAGTTTTTATTTTTATTTATTTATTTTTTTAGTTTTCTGGGTCGCCTTACAATTATAAGGTTTGAAAGCTTTATCTATCTATATCTATCTATCTATCTATCTTCTATCTATCTATAAAAACAGATGTGTGTGCCACAGACGATTTCTGATTGGTTAATCCAATAATCACATCTCCTAAAAAACAATCGTTTCTACGCTCTTACCTTTACCATAAAATATTATGGCTTTATTTATTGTCCATCTTGGAAGGGTTTAATTTTTTTAATAACTTGTTATTTACAAATTAAAAAAATACGAAACTATTATACGAAACTAAACTACACGAAATACGCGCACACACGCACACACACACGTTCACTACCGTCACGTTGTTATGGCAACCAAACCCGCTGACTTAAATAAACAGTAAACACACACAGTAAATGTGATTTTCTTCATTTTCTCATTTCACTTGTGGTCTTAAATTCATTTCGGGTTTGTATTACTGTACACATAGATTCGAATAAGTTGCCAAAAAACAAATATATAACAAATAAATGTTATCAAAGGCAAATTTTTCGTGTTTTTATTCAATTTAACATGTTTATTCAGCTCGAAAAGCATACAGTGTTTACCGATGTATTGGAAAATTCAAGATGGCGGCCGACTCTCTCTTTAACACGGTAAGTTTGGAAAAAGGTGTAATAAATAAAAAACCGGTTAAAATACTGTTAAAAACTCGCTCAATATATGTTACCGTGACATAGGTTGACATATATTCGGCGGGTTTTTAATAGTATTTTGTATAGTTTTTTATTTATAACACCTTTTCCCAAACTTACGGTGTTAAAGAATGTGTGAGACGCCATCTTGAATTTTCCAACACATCGGTAAACACTGTATTCTTTTCGAGCTGAATAAACATGTTAAATTGAATAAAAACACGAAAAATATATCCAGTTTTTATCGGTTTTTTACCTTCTCTGCAGAAGTACAAAAAAAAAAAAAAAAAAAAAAAAACGGAAGGTACTTTTACAGAATGTTAAACTAACCCTAACCGATGTTTTATGTTTAGTTTAGGAAAAGTCAGAAGAAATAAGTCATTATTGCATGAAATATACGTATTTAGTTGAAGTATTGTTTATGTCAATTCTTTCGAAGAAATTTAGCAAGAATACCTGTAAACCAGGAAATCTGTAAAATGTCATCATGGATGAATACTTGTCTATTATAATTTCTACCCTTGACAAAAACTTAGCCATAACAAAAGAGATTTATTGTTCAGATTGTTTTTGAGATTGATTTCTAAAAAGATACTTTATAAATAAAATCGACTTTAAAATTAAAGACTTAAATTACAATAATTGAATTTAAACATTCTTATTTCAATATTTGGCACATAACACCTGCAAAAATGATCACAATGTCAGGATTTCATTTTATTTCAGAATCGACGGCAAATTGTGTAGATTGATATCTCATTATATTAAATACTAATATTTAACATTAGTTTATCATTTAAGCCGATAAAAAGCCCTTTTTTTCCGAGTCATAAAAGGATTTGGAGTTTCCTAATCAACCTTTCGGGTGCAGTTGCACGCTCTCAAAATAACTAAAGTGTTGGCTTTAAAAAAATTGGTTCATTAAAACTAAACAGGTTTAGTTTTAATAAAAAAAAAAAAATTTAAAAAAAATCGCTTTGGTAATTAGATATGTCGTATGGTTATCCCTAATCGCTGAATAAAACCGCTAACGAGTTACGACATAAAATTAAACTCGGGTTCCTGAAACGGAAACTTCGTTTGTTTTTGTTTTTTTCTTATCAATATATTTACATTGTTATTTTGTTTTCATTTTCAATCATTCGAACAGTTTTCTTTTTCAAGTAATCCAAGTTACAAAATTCCCACTGTTTACTATGCTAAAATCACAATGACTAATGTATACCTATTAACCCTTATCCTTAAGTGGCCTCTGGGCCTTGATAAGTGGTGACACTCATGTAAAAAAAAAAATCACTCGAACAGTTTTCTTTTTATAATGTACAGTTTTAAAAGTTTAAAAACTATATAGTTTTTACTTCAGGAAAATTAATGGGTCAGTTTTTACGATGTGCCCTGTTAAAATACTGTTAAAAACTCGCTCAATATATGTTACCGTGACATAGGTTGACATATATTCGGCGGGTTTTTAATAGTATTTTGTATAGTTTTTTATTTATAACACCTTTTCCCAAACTTACGGTGTTAAAGAGGGTGTGAGACGCCATCTTGAATTTTCCAACACATCGGTAAACACTGTATGTTTTTCGAGCTGAATAAATATATTACATTGAATAAAAACACAAAAAATATATCCAGTTAGGTAGAAAAGTAACTTATCTTGCCTTTGATAACATTTATTTATATATTTGTTTTTGACTTTTTTCGAATCTATGTGTACAGTAATCTTGCCAGGATGCGGAGGAACATGAATGAAGGGGGAGGGGAATAAAATAAAAACATTTTGGAAACAGAGTAAGTTTGAAAGAATTGCTTTGCACAGAAAGAAATTAATGAAAAAATAAAATTAAATTTCTTTTCTTTCTTGATTTTTTTTTTTAGTTTTTTATGAAAAAGGAAGTCAAAATTAAGACTATAAAAAACAATTTTTATTAAGAGCGAACCTCAGTCGTCAGGTCTGTAAAAAAAAAGACGTGGAATAATAAATGTTTTCTAATACAAATTGTTTTTACTTATGTGTTCATTTGTCTCTTTGAAGTTCGTTTGTTTAATATATCGGTTTGCAATATAATTTTGTCATTCTGTCAGACTCAAATTTTAAATCTATATATCTATAAAAGTGAAAGTGTGTGTGTGTGTGTGTGTGTGTGTGTGTGTGTGTGTGTGTGTGTACATTTCCCTACGAAGTAACTCTGTCAATTTTTAGTCTACAGACTCGAAATTTGATATACAGGGTACTGAGATTTGGAAAAATCTATGTGATCGGTTTTTAGCCAGAAATTTGGCGATTAAGGGGTCAAAGTTCAACGATTTGAGCTTTGAGAACTCTACCAAACTTCTCCGACAATTTTGGGTCTACACACTTGAAATTTTAGATATAGCTTCCGTGGACATGGATCTAACTTAATAACTTGATTTGAGCCCAAAACAATAAATTTTCAGGGGTCATAATAGGGGTCAAAGTTTAAAAAATTACCCCCTTTTTTTTGCTCAGCATACACCTCCAAACACCCGGGCAACGCCGGGCACCCATGCTAGTATCTTTTAAACGTTTGTCTAATGAACAAAATATTATTCCTACTTGCTTGCCTCCCACACGAGGGCAAAGTTAAATAAAAGATTGGTTTTTGATGGGGAAAAAATCCAGTTAGTCAGAAAATCTGGACTTGAACAAAAATAGCAATTACCTTGATCTCAAGACTTCTTCGCTGACCCAGGGCTAGAATAGAATAAGTATAGCATCAGAACAGATACTATACTATGTTCCTAGCCAAGAGACATTTGGATTGTTAACTTTACTTTTAACTTGAAAGCAGATTCCACTTAATATATTTGATATTCTTGAATTCAACATGAAATCAACATTTTTATATTGAGCTAGCAAGGTTATCCGGCGTTGTCTTGAACTGCTAAAGAACAAAATAGATGTTAAGTGTAACATTTTATTAACGGTGTATCTCTTTCTCCTCTCTTAATCTGTCCTTCTCCCCCCCCACCACCACCACCACTCTATCTTTCCAACCACCTTCTTCTCCACCCATATAGGAATGAAAAAAATAAAACTGGGGAGGCCTCTACGGTGGTACTGAAATCACTCAAATAAAATTGAGGCTTCCAGAGCACTACTAAAACGCCGCCTCCGCGTTTGTCACCCCTTTGTATTTTGAAGAGAAATGGACCAACGAGAACATTAGCAAATAATAAAACACGATGTTAGCATCTCATTTTGAAAGGAGTGTGTATTTTCTTCCCAAATTAAGACACAAGATTGAAAATGCCTAACTATCCCTCTCTCAGGAAATTGGGCTCTATTGACCTTCAAAGAAGGAATATTTCTTTTAATTTTAGATATTAATTCATCTAAGATATCGAGGATTAAGAAAATATTTTGTGGTTGTTTTTGTAATGTATTTTAAGTTAGACACGAATACGCAAAGTTAGGATGGGAAAGATAACTGAATACCAAGGTCTTAGGTATAGCAAAGCAACTGGAAGATCTTCATTCCAGTAATTATAGGAGCAACCGGACTCGTGAAGAATTTAAAAAGCTGGCAAATATACCCGGTGAACTAAGTGCAAGAGATGCAAACAATAGCACTTAAAAGAATCTTTAGAAGATCTCTGTGTTTGAGTGTATGAGATAGCAACTGCAATTTTGTATAATATATTGCAGGCCGCCCGGTATCGCCCGGTCGTAAAATACGCTTAAATATGATATTTTTTAATTAATATGAATATCAACACATAAAAAATTAATATGAATATCAATACACAAAAAAGAATTATAGGAGTATAGATTTCAATTTTCGTGTATCTTTTTGTGTGTGTGGGGGGGGTGTTGTCGCCATGAATCGTCTTTATCTTGAGTCTGTCATGCTTCTTCAAAAGACATGCTACCTTTTTTTTTTTTTTAATTCTGACACTTACAAAAACCAACGCATTTAATCTTTCTCACATTTACACGAAATATCAGCATCCAACTATCTGCACCGCTCTGCAACACTACAACTGAAAGTTCATTAAAAAAAAAAAAGTGCCCATACAAAATTTTTTGTACGTCTCATTTGCATAAAATACTCAAAAGCTTGTTCTAATATCTTATTTTGTTGTGTGTGTATATATATATATATATATATATATATATATATATATATATATATATATATAATTTTACTTATATTAGAAAGTGATTGAAAAAATAAAATTTAATTGATTTTGTGCAATTTAGGGATATTTGTATTTAATAAATTACTGTGTTAATGCAAAAATAGTGTCGTTTTTATATACATAGGTGAACGTCAAAAAAACGACGTTATTTTTGCACCAACCCAATACAAATGCGAATGCGCATCTATAAAATTTTAAAGCGTATTTTTTAAATTTATACCAAAATCACTGTTTCCGCAGTATGGCTTTTGGGTTATCCTGACGCTCCGCACTTCTTTATTTACATTGGAAGTGACGTCACACAAATCTTATAATACGGATGGCTACAATTGTAAAAATAATTTGTTTTATTTTTCTTTCATTTTTAGCTCCTTTTTCTCCCGTTTGTTTTTGTTTTCTACAACTAATAAACCAGTTTACAAGTAAATTCAATCTTGGAAACTACTCGTTTGCCGTAATTTTAAACGTTATTTTCATTTTCAGCGACCCCGAAAACCTTTAAGAGTGGTAATTTTAAAGGAATTTGAGGGTGGAGTAATTCTTCATATTTACCTTTTTTTTAATTGAATTGTTAGGTGAAAGTACAGAATAGTTACAATACACCATCCCTTCCTCATGTTAAATAATAGGTTTCTAAATAATAGCGTTAAAAAATAGCTCGGGTCGTAAAGTGCAGGACTGCACTGCAGGAGTACCTATAAAAGGTAACGCCGGATCGGAAAAAAGAGCTCAAAATGAAAATAAAATAAATTCTCCGCTCAAAATAAGAAATGGGAGAAAAAAAAAAGTAAAATTCTCCGCTGTGTTAGTAATTAAAAACTAAACCAAATTCTCAAAATGAAAAGAAATGTTAGATTCTCCGCTCAAATACCAATATAACAAATGGGAGAGAAAAAAAATTAAATTTGCTAAAATAAATTATTTTTTACTTGTAAACTGGTTTATTAATTGTAGAAAACAAAAACAAACGGGAGAAAAAAAGAGCTCAAAATGAAAGAAAAATAAAACAAATTATTTTTACAATTGTAGCCATCCGTATTATAAGATTTGTGTGACGTCACTTCCAATGTAAATAAAGAAGTGCGGAGCGTCAGGATAACCGGCTTTTTTTTTTTTTTTTTTTTTTGTTTTCTGATTAATATTAAAAATGATTTTTCCACGTAAAATCATTCCTTCCATTTACAAATCATAAAATGAAAATTGTCAGCAAGTGAAAAAAAAAATATTACTAAAATTATACAAACCCAGATATGAATGAGCAAAGGCTTATTCATTGCTAAAAACCTAAAATTTGGTAATTCTCTTATTAATTAAAAGATCATAGTTCGTTTATCAAGAATATTCGCTTAGTGATTGCATATATTGGGGGACATAAGCTTTTAGCATCAACACTGATAGCACTAGTTCGTATTTTGATATTTTGGTGTATTTAAAACTTTAAAGGGAGATAACTATTATTTAAAAAATACGAGTTGCTTACCTTGAAAAAGAATTTGGGAGAAATATATATTACATAGATATTTGGGGGGGGCACTTCCACAATCACCTCATTGGTTCAAGGGAGATAACTATTTTACTAATTGATCAAATCAGTTTTTATACGAGACTTTGGGACTCTATAAAGAAAAAAATATGTAAAATGCGACGATATTGTAATTTTTATTGAAACATTCCAATAATTACAAATGCCCTGAAAAAGTTACTTCTGATTAATTGTAAGAAAAAAAAATGTTTTTCAACTACTAACAAAGTTTTACAATATTGATAACAAAAAATATAAAATACGAGTAAAACGCAACTTCAAGGAATTTTAGACCACCTGTTTTTCTTTTCTTTTTTTAAGAAAACGCGACTTTGTTTATTGACTATGGCGTCAGCTGATATTATTGGAATTTTTGTACCGATAATAGTGCATCCCCTCTCCCTGTTTCCATTTATTATTTTTTATCTGGTTCTTATATTTGATTTTTTTGTATTTTGCATCCTTTATGATTCTTAGTTTTGTATATTTGGGGTTTGTACGAAACTCCTTTTAATTTGAAGAAAAGGGAAATGCTAGCTCATTGATGACGTCACGAGCCCAGCACGAATTTCGGTCTCTTTTTGATTCCAGCGACGTGGAGAGTGGATGCAGGTTCATTGCCCGGCGCAGACAAGGAATTTTGGACTCTCCTTCAAAGAAGAGAACCCAGCAAGAATACCCCGGACATGCGACGAGGCATGCTTCTGAAAACTATCTACGTGGCTACGGTCTGCACGTATTTGGAAGGATTGAAATTTTTAAAGAAAACTTTATTTTGCGTGGCTACGGTTTGCACGTAAATGGAAGGAGAGAAATTTCTAAAAGGACTTTAAACGAGAAAAAAAGAAAAAGGCACGTGCCTGACTGGCTTTCAATTTGTGAGTACGCTCTTAAAATTTATTACATATGAGAGTGTGATTAAGAACTACTATTTTGAATCATAATATTGTGTTCGTTCATGGATACGACATTTTAATATGAGAACCAGTGTTATTTTTTCATTATATGTTACCTTGGCGTTCTTTGAATTTAATGCCTGCAAAGGGAAAAATTTGCAATTAATTTTATTGTGAATAAAATCTCTTCTTTGTTTTGAAACAAGACTTTTTATATTTTATTCTTTACCCCCCCCCCCCCCTTTATTTCATGCTTTTATTTCTTTTCAAGCTAGTTACTTTCGCGTCGAATTTATCTGAAAGAGGATAAATTTCCGACAATATTTGGGCTCGACAATGAATGCCCTGGAAAAGTTACTTCTGATTAATTGTAAGAAAAAAATTTTTTCTATTACATTATTTAATGTAATTTTTTAACATTACAAAAAACACAAGAAAAAGCGACGCTAATTGCAGAGGATTTTTTTTTTCCGCAATTTTTAGGAATTGTAAGAAAATTATATATATATATATATATATATATATATATATATATATATATATATATATATATATATATATTAAAATAATAAATATTATATATATATATATATATATTAAAATAATAAATATTATATATATATATATATATATATATATATATATATTAAAATAATAAATATTATATATATATATATATATTAAAATAATAAATATTATATATATATATTAAAATAATAAATATTATATATATATATATTAAAATAATAAATATTATATATATATATATTAAAATAATAAATATTATATATATATATATTAAAATAATAAATATTATATATATATATATTAAAATAATAAATATTATATATATATATATATATTAAAATAATAAATATTATATATATATATATATATTAAAATAATAAATATTATATATATATATATATATATATTAAAATAATAAATATTATATATATATATATATATATTAAAATAATAAATATTATATATATATATATTAAAATAATAAATATTATATATATATATATATTAAAATAATAAATATTATATATATATATATTAAAATAATAAATATTATATATATATATATATATTAAAATAATAAATATTATATATATATATATATATATTAAAATAATAAATATTATATATATATATATTAAAATAATAAATATTATATATATATATATATTAAAATAATAAATATTATATATATATATTAAAATAATAAATATTATATATATATATATATATTAAAATATTAAATATTATATATATATATATATATATATATATATTAAAATAATAAATATTATATATATAAAATTATATATATATTAGAATATTAAATATCATATATATAAAATTATATATATATATATTAAAATATTAAATATCATATATATAAAATTATATATATATTAAAATATTAAATATCATATATATAAAATTATATATATATTAAAATATTAAATATCATATATATAAAATTATATATATATTAAAATATTAAATATCATATATATAAAATTATATATATATATTAAAATATTAAATATCATATATATAAAATTATATATATATTAAAATATTAAATATCATATATATAAAATTATATATATATATTAAAATATTAAATATCATATATATAAAATTATATATATATTAAAATATTAAATATCATATATATAAAATTATATATGTATATACTAAAATATTAAATATCATTTATATAAAATTATATGTATATACTAAAATATTTAATATCATTTATATAAAATTATATGTATATACTAAAATATTAAATATCATTTATATAAAATTATATATATATACTAAAATATTAAATATCATTTATATAAAATTATATATATATACTAAAATATTAAATATCATATATATAAAATTATATATATACTAAAATATTAAATATCATATATATAAAATTATATATATATTAAAATATTAAATATCATATATATAAAATTATATATATAAATTAAAATATATATATAAAATTACATATATATATATATTAAAATATTAAATATATAAAATTACATATATATATATTAAAATATTAAATATATAAAATTACATATATATATATATTAAAATATTAAATATATAAAATTACATATATATATTAAAATATTAAATATCATATATATAAAATTAGATATATATTAAAATATTAAATATCATATATATAAAATTATATATGTATATTAAAATATTAAATATTATCTATATATATAAAAATGTAACTCTTGGTTCGTTCGTAATTAATAGTCTAAAAAACCACTGGACGGATGGCTTCCACGTTTTGGTATAATATGTTTACTATATCCATGTGTGTTTTTATATATTTCTTTTTCATTATAACATTATACTTAATTTTTCTATGATAAATAGGTGGTTTTCTTTGTACCGATAGGCCATTTTTTTATTTAGGGACAATTATTTATTACTGCTTCCTGTCACGTGACCAGTGTGTCCAATTTAGCAGTTTTCCTGCTAGATCTGGAGATTTCGTTTGCAATCTAGCGGGGAATTCTAGAAAATCTGGAGATATTTTGCACCCACACACCCGCAATTTTAGAAGAAAAGCGCTTGAAAATACTTTAAAACATAAAATAAACTCATTCATGTAAGTAAAAGAAAGTAGCATTTATTTATTGCCTTTGGTAACAATTATTTATTGATTATTTGTTTTGTTTTTCACCTTTTTTTCGGTTAACCATTCTTAAATCTCGCTATAAAATCGATTTTTCCAATTACATTTTAGCTGGGGAGGGCATTCCAACCTCCGAAGTTTAGTTTAAAATACGACGTTTAAAATCCCGCTTAATTTAGAAGTATTTAGTCGAAAATTGTAGAAAGCAAGAAACAACAGCAAAAAAAAAAAAGACTTATACCAATACAGTAGAATTTAATTATCTACCAACGTAAATACTTTTAACATGCTAAAACAAAGTTTTTTGTTTTTTTTTATTTTTCTAATTTCAAAATATGTTGCACCATTATTGTGATGTTTAATTTGCAGTATATTTCAATTTAACTTTTATTATAAAAAGTTTGAGTTTATGATTTGTTTCTTGCAAAAAAAAAAATACCCTCTGATAAAATATGTAAGCCTTCTGGGGAGCTAACCGCTTCAATATAATTCCAAAAACATATAGTGAGAAAACACGGAACATTTTATATATTGAATATACTATATTTATAATTTTTTTATTGTAGGAAGTTGAGATATGGAGTTTTTTTGGGGGGAGGGTGAATTAACGATTTTTGAAAATTGCAGATGATAAAAGTTAAAAATCTAGCGATTTTCTGGACATTTCTTTCTCCTGATCTCGCGGATTTTTTTAAATCTCAGAAAAGGATATTTTGGTCTCACAGGCTTAATGTAAACATAATGTGTTTACAATATCGGTAAATTTTCAATGAATTTAATCCCATGATTATTGATAATGTAACCATGTGATTGAAATTTGATTTAAATTAACCACACGTGGTCGCTTTGCTAATGAATACCGACGCTCAAAGTGTATACACATTTTGCTTTACTTAAAAATTCACAAAAAATCAGGAAATTAACCAATTTTAATGAAAATTTCAGTATTTATCAAATAATGATCGCAGAATATAATGAACTAATTATTTTTACTTAACTCTTGGTGAAAATGTTTTATTTTGTTTAAACAAAAAATACCTTTACTAAAGTTATGGTTTTCAGTAGTAAATAAAAAACGCAAGAATTTATTTTTGCTTTTTTTATATAAATAAAGCATCGTAATTTGTAACAATAAAAAATAATTTTTACAGTAACATTCCGAAAAAAGCCCCTAAAGTCCGTATTAACGAATTCGATATAACTCGAAGAAAAATAAATTTCTCACATACTATCAGGAAATTAAAGATTCAATTAGATTCCTATTTCAGTCACCTAAATTATTTAGGGTGAAATGAGTTTAGGAATTTATAGCCAAACCTAAAGTTTTTTTTTTGCTTAAAAAAAATAGCATTAATACAATAAGTTATGTAAAATTTGCATAGAATACTCTGCTTTACGGTTGTTGTAAAAATGGAACGGAAATTTGAATTTCGTTCCCTTTTAAATTCGGTACATTTTTACATTACGTCCAACTCATCGTTCACATTCGATACGTCAACTTTTATAGCTTTTCGGGTATGCTGGCAAGGTTAGGGATGTCTATTCCGAAAGCCGTTCTAACATAGGTAGATTGGTAGGTGTGTCAGAAATTTCGTGAAAAATAGTGAATAATTCCACCCCGTCTTTCCAAGCTTATAACTCCTCGAAAAATGTAACTCAGCCCTAATGTTTTTTTCAATTAAAGGAGCAAGGACCAAGGTTTCATTAAAAAAAAAAAAAAAAAAAAAAAAGAAAAAACGAGTTTTTTTTTAAGGTTTTACACTTCGGACTTTACAGGTAAATTTCTAAAAACATTTTTTTGTTTTAAATTTGAATATATTATTTATTGACCTTTTCTCTTCAATTTGTGATATATAACACTTTGGTGAATAAATTAATTATTTACTTTTTAATAGACATTTCAAAATGGGAGGCGTGAATTATTCGACCCCCTGTCTTTCCAAGCTTATAAGTACTCTAAAAATGTAATTCAGGCCCTAATATTTTTTTTCAATTAAAGGAGCAAGGACCAAGGTTTCATTAAAAAAAAACAAAAGAAAAAACAAACAACGTGGTTTAAAAAAAATAAAAACTTCGAACTTTACAGGTAAATTTCTAAAAAACACTATTTTTTTTTTTTTTGTTTTAAATTTGAATATATTATTTATTGACCTTTTCTCTTTAATTTGTGATATATAAAACTTTGGTGAGTAAATTAATTATTTACTTTTTAATAGACACTTGAAAATGGGGGGGCGTGAATTTAAGAAAAAACGTTTGTCTAAAATATTATATTCAGTTTATTGGAAAGAGCATAAAATTTCACATTGATCCTGAAAATATCGTAAAAATAGAATCAATAGAAAAATTTTGATAGATTGATAAAGTTTAAAAATTGAAAAATATTGAGTTCGTAAAATTCATTACTGTTTTTTAAAAAATAAAAAAATTTTTCTATTACTTTTAAAACAACTTTAATAGTTTATTTTGGAAGTATAATCCATAAAGAAAATAAACAACCCACTTTTAAAAGAGAAATTACGAGTTTTTTATATTTTATTCGCAGTTTCGTGTTAGGGGTGTCAAAAATTCCTACAAAAATTCTGATACATCTACTAGATTGGAGTGTTTATTCGTTGTAAACGTACCCGACAGCCTATAAATGTCCACATTTCCAATGTGAAAGCTGGACTTATGTAAAAAAATAACAAAAAGATATACCAAACTGACTTTTTCGTTTAAAAATGGAATTATCTCCCTTTCGTTATTAACTTTTTTTTAAAATATTTTGTGTTTTATATACATAAAGTACAGTTGTTGAATGTTAGTGTTTGGATTATATTCGTTTGGGGGAGGTCACAATTAAAAAATTAAGAAAGATTAAAACGGAGCGAAATTTAAGTTTCCGTTACATTTTTACAACAACCGTAAAACAGCGCATACTCAATAAGTTTTATCATAATTTATAAGCATGATGTTGAAACACTAAATCAACATTTTATTTATTTTTCTGCATAATTAATGATGGAAGTATTTTTCTATTTATTTTCTGAACATCTGTTAAAAAAAAATAATAATTTGTACATTCTCATGAAAAAAGGATCAAACTTTTCTCTACATTCACATAACTATTTCCAGTGTTCATGTAAAGCATTCATCTGTTCTTTTTATAATAAAAATTCCGTTTTCAAAGAGAAACGTTTACAGTCAAATTTATTTTTAAAAAAAGTGCAAGTTTTCCTGAAAAAAAGACTTTCACCTAACAATTTATGGTAAAAAATTCATCTTTTTTGGGGGGAAAAAATAACTTTTATTGATTAAAAAAATTGCAAAAAATAATAAAAGTAAATAAACGAACAAAATGCAATTTTTCTTGAGGAATGTGTTCCATTTTAACAAACTGAGACACAGCAACGCGTGGCCGGGTACAGCTAGTATATATATAATTATATATATATGCGTTCATCAAGTTCCATTTGTGTTTGTATACAATATCACATTAGTTGATATTTGGGCTTGACGATGATTACCCTGGAAAATTCACTTCTGATTAATTTTACCAATTTTGACATTAAAAAAAAACAGCTAAGTTCGTTTATATAGGAACGGCGTGACCATTGAAAAATGCGACAATAATTGTAGAAGAAATGTAAATCAAGCAAGTACGGTGACTTTTTTTATGTAACAAAGTTTATGACATTAATAACAAAATCATTGATTGCTTTTTTTCGTCTTCCCGACCAAGGAGTATGCTTTTAACTATTTCATTATAATTTAATATTTAATCATTTCCAGCTTTTCAATTAATCATCTCCAGATTTACTTAGCAAAAGAGAATGGCAGATTTAGGAAGTGTTCTTGTAAGTAACGAATTCATTGTGGACCACGTGTTCTCACCACAAGAAATTCGGGATTTTAACTGGAATCTTATTTCAGTTTTACCAAAGATAGTGAAAAATGAAGCACCCCTACCATCCTTTAACTACCTGGCGTCATTTTCAGACAGCCTTTCCACCTTGTGACATTTTAAGTTTCCGTATAATACGTTTACACGACACCCGTTTTGTTGTAATTATGTGAAGACAGAATCTCTCGCTTTTGAGGGGCTAATTAAGCTATTTTTGTACAGACAAGGTGTTGTTGTTGCTGTTTATTATTATTATTATTATTATTATTATTATTATTATTATTATTATTATTATTATTATTATTATTATTTAATTCAATATCTTAGGACTTTATTAATTATCTGTGAAATAGATCCAGAAACCTAATTTCTTTTGAAAGATTTTTACAATGAATTTATTTAACTTCATGATTTAGCTGAATTTGTTAGTTCATCGTGTTGCCGTGAAAACATTTTTCGTTATAACTTTTTTTTTAATCTTTGATTATTCAAATACAATCAAAAAGTAGTCGGAAACCTACAAAAAAATTATGATAAACCAGCTTTCAAAACTGTCTCCCTATTTTTTTTTCGCCATTTTTGCCAGTACCTAATATATATGTGTGTGTGTGTGTGTTCCTCGAAGTTGTTTTCTTAATAAAAAATAGTTGAAAAAATAACAATGCTCCTGCAATTAACGTCGCTTTTTCCCTTTTGTCTTTGTTATTAATTTGGGTTTTTCTCGGGGGGGGGGGAGGTGTAATGTTAAAACTTACATTAAATAAAGTAGTTGAAAACACATTTTTCTTTACAATTAATCAGAAGAGACTTTTCCCGGGCATTTTTTTTTTTTTTTTGTAATGTATTTTTCTTTTCTTTTCTTTTTTTTTGTAATTACTTGAGTGTTTGTTTTAAAAAAATACAATGTCGTCGCATTTTACATGTTTTGTTTAATAGCGTCCCAAATTCTTGCATGAAATATTGATGTTAATAAAATAGTTATCTCCCTTGAACAAATGACGATTGCAAAAGTGCTCGTATTTTTAAATAATTTGTCTGGTGAGTTAAGTTTTTTTTTTTTTTGCTTTTTTTTTTTTATTCTTACATGGGAAGTAACTAGTTTAATATAGATTATCTCTCTTGACATTGTACCATTTTGAGTCTTTCACAAATTACTAATGCATGATTGAACCCACTGGAAATCTTCTCAGTCCTCTGTGTTTGAAATTGTTTGTTTAGCAAAAACGCCATAGTTAAAAAAAAAAAAAAAAAAAAAATGACAACGATCTTAATCTACATTACTGTTGATCTTCTCTTTCGGCGGAGGAGAAATCCTTCACGACTGAGACAATTTTTATTTTTGAACCTTTTCTCCAAGTTAAAAAAAAAACGACCCTGGTGTCTAACTCTGTCCCGTGGGGAGGCATAGTAAATAGGTAAATAGGTACATTACTGTTGATCGATTTCTCTTTACATCCGTTAAGATGCCTTTCATGACATTTTAGAACGGAAATCTATTTAATTTAAAATTCCAGCAAAAATAGTTCTTTAATTACTAAACAATTTGTCGTTGATGTTCGAACATGTTTTTTTCCTCACATACATACACCTACATGCACGCACGCACGCACGCACACACGCACACACGCATACATACACACGTACATATATGGGCAACGTCACTTCCCTTTAAAGGAAATCCAGACATGCGCAGCCAGAACACTGACCCCGGTATAAAAGTCAACAACAACGTTCAACTTCCTCTTTCTTCTCTTTTGCCTTGGTTCGTCAACCAGACAAGTTCGCGTCCACAGCTTACGGCCTGAAGACACTTTCATGTGGCCGACTGCTACCATGCACGCGCGGCTTTACTGAGTTCAACCCTCTCTCTCTCTCTCTCTCTCTCTCTCTCTCTCTCTCTCTCTCTCTCTCTCTCTCTCTCTCTCTCTCTCTCTCTACATGCTGGACTGCTATTTCTCTTTCCCCTACTTTATTCCTCTTTTTCCACGCGCGTAGTCGTCAACGACTGAACTGAGCTCGTGTTCCACCTAAACCATTTATTTTCAACAGAAATAAACGACATGTTTATTTTATTCAGCAAATGAGTTTTTTTTTTTGTTTGTTTGTTTGTTTTTCCCCCTTCCATTCATTTTATTAATTTCTTTTGTAGCGAGTTAGGATAATTATATCCTGGTCCGCAACATTGGTTGAAAAAGTTGTTTGTTACTTTTGTAAAAAAAAAAAAAAAAAAAAAAGGAAGTGTTTTAATTTTGTTTTAAAATCTAATATTAATGTTAACAAGGTTGTATTCGAAAACAAAATCGTACACTTAGATCAAATAACTCCCTCCTCTCCACAGCTTTTTTTTTTTTTTTTAATAATTTGGTATTATGAAATGGGTGGAGGTGAAATGACAGCAAAGACGACTATTTTTCTTTTACTTTTTTTTTTTCTTTACAATTTGAACTTTAAAGGTTGTAATATGGTGGTTTACAGCTGAGATGTTCACAGGAGGCGTTATTCAGTATCAGGCCCAGAATGACAGCTAAGTTATGTGTGTCTGTCAAACTTTAACAGTTTCAGCTCAATAGATATCAGTTTATAATTTCAGAGCATTTACTTTAAAAATAAAAAATAAAAACTCTCGCGACTATATCTTTATTTTCTATTAAAGAGATTCCTTTTCTGTAGACGTTTTACCATTTATTCAAATACCTTCGAGTTTGAAATTTTAAAAATATGTATTAGACATCAATTAAGAAATAACGTTTTATTCAGAATATATATATATATATATATATATATATATATATATATATATATATATATATATATATATATATATATAAAGGTTTACAGGACATAATGTGGACACAACCTTCCATTTTTAAAATCGAAACATTTCAGATTTAAATTAAATTTGCTTCATAGTAATTAGATATAGATTAAGCAAGTCCCCACAATTAGCGTATATTACTAGAATTTATATTTAAAATTACCTTCTTATTTAATTTATAAATTAAATTCCAATCTACCGTAAAAGTTTATATCAAATTTCCATATGGTCTTCTCTTTTAACTACAGCTAAAACATCAAATTTTTAGCAAAAATTTTTTTTCGATTATTTAATGTATGGTCGACACTTATTTTCCCTATTTGCTAGTGACCCCTATTTGGAATTATTTTATCTTAATAATTAAATAAAATGTGTGTTTTTTTATTAGCTTTCTACTGTATATTAATACTGCTATAATTTTTTTTTTATCTACTTTGCTTTTTGTTGTTTTGTTGTCGTTTGTTTTTTTATTTGATTTTTGTTTTTGTTTTTTTGCCCTTTTGTTTGTTTTCTTGTCAAGATACTTATAAAGATTTTCATTCTACTAAAAACAAATAGTTCTCAATTTGTATCACAGAAGAGTTCCGTTTTAATTTTGTATTTGACATTATAAAACATTGGAATGCGTTCATCCTACAATATATATGAAATTGAGTACGTAAATATAATAATTATTTTTATTGTAAACATTTTCGTGTAAGGGAAGCAACTGCGATTTAATAAGTACGAGTTTGTTCCCATTATTTATGTTACGGTATTAAATTGTATTAGTATTGATAATAACAATTATTAAACAAAAATTGATATATATTACAATTGGAAAATGTATGAGAGGAAAATGGGTTCTTCTTTATGATACGAGGTATTTTCAATAAGTTTCCAAACATTTTTCTACAGGCATTTAAAATTGTTGTAGACTCTTGAAACATTAGTATGTTATTGCTATGCGTCTTATGCGATGACTGGCCCATTTTTATGGTTTCGAATTCAAATGAACAGCTACAGCAGTAATTGGAATACACCCTACTAAAACCTGATTGTCACAGCTAGTGAATTTAAAAAATGCAATCCGGGCGTGAGGACACTTTAAAAGAACGATATGCAATAAAATTCTGTTTTAAACTTTGAAAAATGCCGCAGAAATGTATGGAATGCTTTATACTGCTTTTGGACCATCTTGTATGAATCGAGGATCAGTTTTAAAGTTGCATACCTAAAGTTTTTCAGGAAAAAGGGGTTAAAAAAAAGCCAAATAGAAACTGTTCTGTATTAATGGCATATAAAGTCAAAATGGCTATATTGAAGATGTTAACTCTAAGCTATATTGAAGATGTTGACTCCCAATCATTTGGGTCTTTTTTTATTCGTTTCATGTTGTTTACTTAACAATGCTGAGGTAAAGACATTTCCTATGAAACTGAAATATCGTCTTTTTATGTTTTTGTACGAAATTAATTTTTTTTAGATAAAAAAACTTGCACTAAGGAATATTTTTTTTTAATTGAAATCACTCGAGGCAATGCTTGAAGCCACTTGATAAAAGGAGCTAACAAGAACGACTGATTATTGCAGAAACAGGAAATGCCTATTAATCTTAGTTTTAAAACTACAAAGGCTGTAGATAGAAGGAAAGCAGTGAGCAGGACGAGAGTTCTACAACCTTGCAGTCCTTGGAAAGAAGCTACTGGAATAGGAAGCTGTATTAGAATGAGGTATTAAAACAATGAAGACCACTAGACCAACGAGTAAAAAGAGCTGGAACAAAGGAAGCAGGGAATAAATCAGACAATTCTGAGGAAAACATGTTATAATAGTATTTGTAGAAAAGACTGAGGCTAGCAACAACACGTATGTGAGAGAGAGGTTGCAGTGAAGAAGAAAGTGGGGGGGGGGGGCTATCAAATTATAGATACGTTTCTGCTATTTATTAAGAACTTTTAAATAGGACACGGATTCACCAGGCCAAATATGACAACAGTACTCCATACATGGTCTGATAATAGATTTGCAGAAGTAGAGAATGGCCTCAGGTGTGAGAAAATGTTTAGAATGAGTCTTTACAGGATTAAACAAAACAAGCCATTTCTTACCCCTAAATTTCGATTTACAATGAAGAAGTGCCAGAAAATGTCCAACGTCACTAACATTTCAGGAATGTAAAGAATATTTATAGATTTTGGTTCTTTCTAGAATTCCCCCTAATTATCTGTATGATGTACATCCCAGTGACGAAACAAAAATATTATATTCCAAAAATCACGTAAATTAATCAAGTCGTTTTATTTTTATAAGGAAAACAATATTTAAGTGATTAATGAGAATTCATACGCATTACAACATAAATCTAGTAAGTATGAATTATTGTTGAGTTATCTGCTTTCGTTTCTTGACATCTTTGTTCAAAATGGTGGGAGAGACAGTCACTCCTTAGATACTCATAAAATTTGATTTTCTTATTTAAAAATAAAACTAAAAAAATTATCAATCCTCCTCAAAAATTCTGAAACGGGTTATACCATAGTCCGGACATTTATCAAATGAGTCCAAAATTCTACTAAAAAAGACATTTTTCAAAATACAATTTTCTGCAAAAATGTCCAGTGCTTGTATAGATACAGTCGACAGATCGATTTTTTTTTTTTAATATGTCGTTTTAAGTAAAAACAATATTACGTACTTAATTGCCATGTCGAAAATAGTAATCTATCCAAAAATTACGAAAATTCATCAAGTAGAAAATTATTTATAGTTAAAAGAGAATTTTATTGAAAATTGGGTAAAATCGCATTTTTCTTAGATGTTATAAAGTAGATGGTAGGAGTCTAAACGCAGGGAACATAACTCTAAAACGATTATTTTAGAATACTTGTTTCTGGCTGCAATATTTGTTATCTGTAGCGATAGACTTATTTTTAATAAAAAATACAATAGCAGTTATTTTACTCAATGAATTTCCGTAATTTTGGGATATATTACTATTTTCGACATGACAATTAAGTATGTAATATTGTTTTTGCTTAAAATGACATATTTAAAAAATTGATTTGGCGACTCTATCTTAACAAACACCAAATGTCCATACTTATTGCAGTAGCATTAACTTGGTTCGCAACACTAATCTCTGAACATATATACCATTCACTGGACAAAGCAGAGGAGAGTAGAGAGGTAGCTCTATATATATCTAAGGCTTTTGACAGGGTATGGCATAAGGACCTCCTCAGGAAAATCAGATCATACAGTATCACTGGAAGAATACTTAACATAATTAAATCCTTTTTAGATAAGAGAAAAATTCAGGTTATCCTCTGTGATCGTACATCTAAACAATATGATATAAATGCAGGAGTGCCTCAGGGGTATATCCTTGGACCTCTGTTATTCCTAATATTCATAAATGACTTCCCTGACAAAATTGTCTCTGAGATGGGTATATATGCTGATGACACCATGCTCTATAACAGACACGACAGGAAAACAAAGTAACACATATCTAAAGAAATGGCAGAAACACTAGAGGACGACCTCCAATCTTTAGTGGAATGGAGGACAAAAATGGATGGTCACATTCAATGTTGCCAGGACTAAACTTGTTTCCTTCAATAATTACAAGAAACCTTTTCTACCACCAATAGCAATGGCCAAAGACTCTTTATCTGAAAGTACATCTTTTAAACTCCTTGGCATAACGTTCACAGGAAACATGAGTTGGAAAAATTACATTGAGAGCATTGCCAAGACCGCTGCGAAAAAAGTAGGTTTTCTCTACCGTGCTAGACAACTACTAACTCCCGAAAGTATCCTGTACCTCTATAAGGCCACCATTCACCCATGTATGGAGTATTGTTGTCATATTTGGGCTGGTGCATCTGCTACTAGTCTCTCACACCTAGACAAGGTTCAAAAGAGAGTCGCCAACCTGATAGGTCCTGAACTGTCATCTAAGCTTCAGCCTCTGTCCCATTGACGAAATGTAGCATCCCTCTGCCTGTTCTACAAGTACTTTAACACTGAATGCTCTGACGAACTGCAAGCACTTGTACCCCCTCGACGTAACTATCCCCAACAAACCCGACAAACAGTAAAATCCCACCCCTTCACAGTAGAGATCTCTAGATGTAAGAGAGCCTTCTACTCCAGTAGTTTCTTCCTCAGAACCGCTAGACTTTGGAATTCCCTTCCGGGTTCCTGCTTCGCCAACTGTACTGACATGCAGAAGTGCAAGTGTAACGTGAACCAATATCTTGCTGCCCAAATCCCCACATACTATCCCTGTAGCTTATGTCCATGATAGTAGCTCCCTACATCAGTGGCAATATGCTTTGTTTGGGGTGAAAAGGATAGTTTATAACGAGTAAAATCTTTGTTTGGATGGATGAATAACGCATACAGATATATCAGCAAGTTGAAAAGCAAACTGTTCATTTCAACTTCTCAACATATTTTTACTTCTTTCTGCGCATGCCCAAATTCAATTCATTTCTTCAAGTTGTTTAATATTAAATCTTTCTTACATATCTCTCAATAGCTAAATCAGTAGAAGATGCAGCTGGAGTGCTAAATGTTTCGGTTTCAATTCTAGCTGATAGCACCCAAGTCATTTTTTTTTTTTTAATTTTTGAAATCACTACAATATATTAGGTACAATATAATATTCAATAGAGAATTGGCTCTGTGAAAATAAATACAAAATCTGCATGCATTAAAATTAATTTATATTTAAGCGTATTTTACAATCTGGCAAGGCCAGGCGCCCCACCTCTCTCCCGTTAGTCTTTAATAAAAACAGTTTCTCTGCTTTATCATTATTTTCATGGTAAGTGCTTGTCTGAGCTCCAATCTATGGTACCCCACCCCCATCTTGATTTTCACGAAAAACACGTGTCTAACTCAAACCACCATCAATAATTTCACCCACTCTTTATCTGTGCCTAAACCTAAACATAGATTCCATGAACAATGAGCTTTTTTTTTTTAGAACTGCATGCCTTTCAAACTCTTTTCCGTTTTCCTGCTTTCTAACTGACTACAATATGGTTGTCTTCAAGTCCAACGTGAACAAATTCTTGATGAGCCATCCCCTTAAGTAATCCAATTTACCAAATTTCTACTAGTAACGATTATTATGACATGTTCCCTTTGACCACTGTACACTCATTAACCCTTATCCTCGATTGGCCTCCGAGCCTTGATAAGTGGTGACTACTTTGTAAAAAAAAAAAAAAAAAAAAAAAAAAATTGTGTGTGCGAGCATTATATGTATGTATAAGAAGTTCGTTTTGCTTACTGCTATGATTTGTATTCGCGTAGGCAGACGATAGAATAGTCCTTGAGGAGTGTGTGAATGTATTGTATTTATAGGATAATTTTTATTTTTATTTTTTGTAACAATTTATTTTTCAATATATTTTTGTTTCATTTTTATTTTATTTATTATTTTATAGTTTTCCTTTTTTTTTTTTTCAAATAAACTCTTTGAATTTAGCTAGAGGGAGCTTTTTCTGCGGTACATCATGTCTTACGCACGGTGAGATGTCTTGGTTTCGTAGGTCTTTTTGCTTGTGGATGTGGGCAGTATTCATAATCAGTCTGATTCTGACTCTACATTTTCTTCTCCAAGAATACCATCTGAATTTATCTTTTTGAAGAGAGAAAAGTTTCAGGTGATTTTGAGGTTTGAGGCGGTTGTAGCTGTTGTGCCCCAAGAGAAAAGTTAGGGGTTAATGTGCTGTTCACATTGCTTGTCATAAGTAGAGACAGTAAACAGTGTTTTATAATTTTGTGCTCAGCTCACATGATAGGCCGTACTTAGGCAAGCCTGAAAGGAAGTTAAATGCTTTCAACAATAAGTACTGAACTTAGAAATTAAGTATGGCTTCAAAATCGCAAATAGCAAGTTATCACTGCTGCTGTTGTAGTCGTTTGTAATCGCTACTGCTGCTATTTCACATCTAATTTGATAGTGCTTGCGTCCAGAATGTTTGTTTCTTTGCTTGGATCAAAGTAGAAAATGACTCCAACTCGTCAGGGTTTACTTTAACTTTTTCATTGATTTTTTCTTCTTTTTTCTGTATATTTTTTCATAAGTTGCTGAAAGTGTCTCGTTAACACTGGTATACTGTGGGATGAATCTTGCTACATACTGGACCATGCCTAGGAATGAACTGACTTCCCCCAACGTCGGTGGGAGATTTGCAGTTCATGGTTGCTGCCATTTTCTCTGGGTCTGATGATATTCTAAACGGCTGCAGAAAGTGAATTATCTGACTTGTAGCGTCTACCCCGGAACTAAAATTTGACAGAGCCTTTTGAATTGTCACCGTTTCTGGAGAGCTCTAAAAATGAGGACAAAAAAAACCGTGGCGCCAAATTCGAGTGCCCTCTCTTCCTCTTTCGCTCGCTGACCCTTGAGGAGTTAACACGCGCTACTGCTGTGTCTGTCACATGTGCGCGACACGCGCTATGCCAGTTCTCATAATGAAACCAAAAAAACATTCTTCTTACCTTTCCACGCCACTTTTCACTCGAACGGCTATCCCAAAGTAAAAATATTTAATTTATCTTTTCTTTCCGACTTTACGCCAAAAAAGAGAACATTTACCCAGTCAGTAAGGATTTCTTTCTTTTCTACAGACACAAAAGAAACCACATGAGTGTGATACACAAAAGGGTAAATAAAATTACACTTCTTTGAATAAGCCAAGTCTGACTATTTTCATTCATTTTTCTGAATATTTGTTTTTTATTAATGTTTATGAAAAATTATTTTTAAGGAGTTGTTCGTCGTTTTGCCCGGCGAGCAGCCCACTTCACTGGTGACCCCTTTTCGTCAGACTTTGGTAGAACATGCGAGGAGCTGGACATTCCCAATTCGGCAGTTTAAAGACTTTCAAACTAAGTTTTTCTCAACCCAGGCCAGGGCGGCAAACCAACCATGGATAATGATACCATATCGGCGACAACGGCAATACAGGCCGTTCTTAAAATTCCGCCTTTCTGGACACACGACCCGACGTTGTGGTTCGCCCACATGGAAGCTCAGTTTTTCACTCAGCGAATTCACAGCGAATTAACTAAGCTGAACCACGTGGTGGCTGCACTCACGCACGAAGTGATGGCTGAAGTCTGCGACTTGATAATGGCACCCCCAGGATCTATTTCTTATGACACTTTTAAGTCGGAGTTAATCAGAAGAACAACCGACTCCCAACAAAAGCGTCTCCGGCAACTGCTGATCGAGGAGGAACTCGGCGACCGAAAACCATCCCAATTACTGAGACGGATGAAACAATTAATGGGCGAAAGCGTTCTACAGCCGGACATCCTCAAACAATTATTCATTAGTAGGCTGCCGTCCAGTATTCAGATGACACTAGCGTCTTCCAAAAACACCACCTTGGTCGAGGAATTGGCGGAGTTGGCAGACAAAATCATAGAAGTAACGGTTTCAGTAGCCCCGGTGCATGCACAGGCACCAGAGGATTCCTTTCCCGAAACCTCAGGCACCTCCACATATATCCGCGAAGAACTGGAGAGACAAGCCCAACTAATCCAAAACCTGAGTGACCAGATTCGTGATATGGAGCTCAGACCAAGCAGATACCCGCATACGAGCGGACAGGACCGTTCTTGACCACAAAGTAACAGTCGAAATGGTGACAGGCTGTGTCGATTCCATGCGTGTTACAGCAAAAAACCTTTCCAATGCCGCAGGCCTTGCTCTTTCATGAAGAACGATAAGCAAGCGGGAAACGGCTAGGCCAGGTGGTAGGGGCGACCAATACCCCTAGCAGAAACCACATTTGCCGCACCCTTTACGTCACAGACAAGAACACTGGTACACGATTTCTCGTTGATACCAGTGCAGAAGTCAACATGATCCCGAAGGAACTGTTGAAAGAGAAACATACCCCGTCGACTTTCTGTTTACAAGCCGTGAATCACTCATCTATTCCGACTTTCGGAGAAAAGTCATTAACATTAGACCTGGGATTCCGATGCACCTTCCAATAGATTTTTACTATCACAAAGCTGCCCATTCCAATTTTAGGAGCGGATTTCTTGCATCATTTTGGCATACTTGTGGACGTCAAATGCGGCAAATTAATCAGCAATAGCACTGGACTTACCGTGCAAGGGAAGATTAATGGAAAGATGACGATAAGCCCGGTCATATTGAAGGATGCTATGGACCCATACACAAACCTCTTAAAAGGTTTCCCTAATGTAACTCGTCCTGTTTTTAGCAACAACAGGGTTACACACGATGTTACCCACCACATCCAGACCAGAGGACCTCCTGTGAGCGCGCGCCCGCGCAAACTCAAACCTGACCGCCTGAAAGTCGCCAAGCAAGAATTTCAGCACATGTTAGATTTGGGTATTATTCGACCCTCCGACAGTAATTGGTCATCGCCACTCCACATGGTGCCCAAAAAGTCAGCAGGCGACTGGCATCCTTTTGGGGATTATCGAGCACTGAACAGTTGCACAACTCCAGATAATTACCCCATTCCTCACCTCCAGGATTTTTCAAACTCTCTCCATGGTAAATCGATATTCTCCAAAATCGATCTCATCCATGCGTACAATCAGATTCCTGTGGACCCTGAAGATATCGCCAAAACTGCTATAACTACCCCATTCGGACTCTTCGAGTTTCTACGAATGTCTTTTGGACTGAGAAATGCTGGCCAGTCCTTCCAGCGATTTATAGACGCAGTCTTACATGGATTACCATTTGTTTACGCGTACATTGATGATCTACTCGTAGCGAGTTCATCCGGAAGCGAACACGTGCAGCATCTACAGCAACTGTTCCAAAGATTGTTGGAATACGGTGTTATCATCAACCCCAGCAAGTGTGAGTTTGGAATCTATTCGCTTTTCTTCCTGAGACATTTAATTGATTCGGAGGGTATCCGCCCTCTCCCGGAAAAAGTCCAATCCATTGTTGATTACCTGTCTCTCACTTCCCTTCGTAAACTTCGGGAATTCCTCGGGTCGATAAATTTTTGCAGGCGTTTTGTTCCTCACTGTGCCGAAATCGCACAGCCCTTAACGGATGTACTCAGGAACAAAAAGAAAAAAAATGAGACAATCACTTTGAACAGAACGGAATTACACTCCTTCAACAAAGTAAAAGAAGCGTTAATGGCTGCCACTATGTTGGTTTTTCCCCACCCACACGCTCCCCTATCCCTGTCAGTAGACGCATCTGATGTGGGCATTGGAGGGGTATTACAGCAGTTTGTAGACAACACGTGGCAACCACTATCTTTTTTCTCCAGGCGACTTCAGAATGCTGAGACCAAATATAGTACCTTTGGCAGAGAACTTTTAGCCGCTTATTGTGCGGTCAAGCATTTTCGCTACATGCTAGAGGGATCCGACTTCACTCTTTTTACGGACCATAAACCGCTATCACACGCCTTGCTCGCCAAACCCAGCAAGCATTCACCCAGAGAAGCTTGTCATTTAGACTACATTTCTCAGTTCACTTCAGACATCAAATACATCAAAGGCACTGAGAACGTTGTCGCCGACACATTATCGCGCATGCACATTGATGCCATTCAGCCTACTGATAGTATCGATCTTAAACAGATCGCCGTCGACCAAAGAAATGATGAGGAGTTGAATAACTTGCTACATTCTGAAAGCCTATCGTTCAAACAGGTTCCCATACCCTTTTCTAGCGAAGTGATTTGGTGTGATATCTCAACCGGACATGAGCGCCCTTATGTTCCTCCCAAACATAGGCGAGCTGTTTTCTCTCAGCTGCACAGCCTATCGCATCCTGGCATCTGCTCTACACAGAAGTTGGTGACGTCTCGTTTTATATGGACAGCCATCAATCGAGATATACACGAATGGACCAGGAGTTGCATACCTTGCCAAAAGTCATAAGCACATTAAAAGCCCACTTTCGACCTTCTCAACCCCTGAAGCTCGCTTTCAGCACGTCCATATAGACTTAGGGGCCCACTCCCACCCTCCAGAGACTGTACACATCTGCTGACTTGCATTGACAGGTTTTCGAGATGGCCTGAAGCCATACCCATTAAAGATACTTCTGCCAAAACAGTGGCCAAAGCCCTTATCACACACTGGATAGCTCATTACGGGGTGCCTAACACCATTACAACCGACAGAGGTAGAAAATTCGACTCTTACCTCTTTTCGGAACTGTCTCACCTACTCGGATGTAAACACATATGCACTACTTCATACCATCCGGCGGCAAACGGCATGATTGAGCGGTTTCACAGGCAATTGAAAGCGTCCTTGAAAGCATACTCCGACCCTAACAGATGGATGGAATACCTTCCCTTCGTTCTCCTAGATATTAGGTCCACCATCAAAACGGACATTGGTCTAACCCCAGCTGAAATGGTCTACGGAGCCTCACTGACCTTGCCTGGGTAGATAGTCACACCTACCACCCCCGAACGCATGCCAGACCTGGCGAATTACACCTCCCGTGTAAAGGATTATATGGCAATACCTTTCAAGATCACGCCAAGAGCACAAGATGTACACACGCATGTTCCCAAGGATATGAACTCATGGACCCACGTGTTCGTCCAGAATAGTGGCGTGACTACTCGCCTTCAGTTGCCGTATTCCGGCCCTTACAAAGTACTCAAGAGATACCCGAAATTCTTCATAATCGAGATTAACGGCAGACGTGACTCGGTCAGTGTCGATTGCTTAAAGAAAGCGATTTTCAACGATGATGTCACACACATGCAGAAACCAAAGACTACGGTCCGTTTCAACGACCCTGACTCATCGAGCACGACCATTTCTACCAGGTTGGGTAGACGCATTCAGCGCCCATACCGATTTGCTGTTTACACTCAGTGACATTCTGTTCTCTTTATCGACATACTGTCTAGTAGGGGGGTAATGTAGTGTCTACCCCGGAACTAAAATTTGACAGAGACTTTTGAATTGTCACTGTTTCCGGAGAGCTCTAAAAAAGAGGACAAAGAAAACCGTGGCGCCAAATTCGAGTGCCCTCTCTTCCTCTTTCTCTCGCTGACCCTTGAGGAGTTAACACGCGCTACTGCTGTGTCTGTCACATGTGCGCGACACGCGCTATGCCAGTTCTCATAATGAAACCAAAAAAACATTCTTCTTACCTTTCCACGCCACTTTTCACTCGAACGGCTATCCCAAAGTAAAAATATTTAATTTATCTTTTCTTTCCGACTTTACGCCAAAAAAGAGAACATTTACCCAGTCAGTAAGGATTTCTTTCTTTTCTACAGACACAAAAGAAACCACATGAGTGTGATACACAAAAGGGTAAATAAAATTACACTTCTTTGAATAAGCCAAGTCTGACTATTTATTTTCATTCATTTTTCTGAATATTTGTTTTTTATTAATGTTTATGAAAAATTATTTTTAAGGAGCTGTTCGTCGTTTTGCCCGGCGAGCAGCTCACTTCAGACTGAGAAAAGGCATTTTTTTATTTTTTAATAAGGGATCCTTTTTTATAATTTACATACAAAAGTACACATAAAGAGCATTATATTCAGCATTAGTTCAAAGTGAATTATTTTTGCTTAAAATTTCTAATGTTTTTTGCCAAAGAAACTAAAATGAAGATATCTTCATTTTAGTTTCTTTGTGGTATAGACTTTGGCTTTGGTAAAGGCCATCTTGGAGTGTTTTAGTGTAAGGCAAGAACCATGCGGACATTTAATATGAAATTACGGTAAAAATTATCGTTTTAATGAAGGAAGAAAGTGAACAGATATATATATATATATATATATATATATATATATATATATATATATATATATATTGCCTTTCTTTCTTCATTAACAAACAGACATGCATAATAAAATGAAACATTGAAATAGAAGAGTCACTACGTAACATGTGCTACCTAAAACATAAACAGAGTTTTGATTAAGAGAAATTGAGACAAACGAAATTTGATAATAAAACATTTTTACAATAAAAGAATAAAAAGTCATTTTTCAGTAATGAAACTGTTCATAGTTCAACACTTGTTTAAGTAAAGACCTTAAGTGAATTGAAATGTCGAGTTACAATGTTCATTTTTTTTTTTATTTACTTATTTTTTAAAGAGAGGGAGAAAGAGATCCGTATTTATGCAGAATATGGACCATGCTATTTTTTAATAAAATGTCTTTCTTTTGTGTAATGATCATTCTTTATTATTAATGTTATCAAAAATAAGTGGCAGCTACCTTTTCTTTAGGGAGCTGACAGTGGTCAAGTGGTAAACGACATGGAATGAGGACCTGAGTATTCCAGGTTCGAATCTAGTCCATTAGGATGTTGGCAATTTGCCTAATGTTTTTCTAGAAAGAATTCTAGCAAGAAAAAATATCGGAGAAACCAATGCCACCAACATAATCTTTGGATTCATACGATATGGTGTGTCAGAAATTTAATTTCTTCCTTCTTTTCATCGTTGTCTTTTATCTTTCCTCACATCTTTCCTTCTTTAACTTTACGTCTTTTTAACGAGCTGCTGCTGCTGCTGAAAGAATCACGCCACAATTGGTTCTACTAAGAGATATTTTTCCCGCGAAAATTCAACAAGTGCACTAGAGAGCGGAGCGAAAGTCAGTTTTGGACAGAGATTCCACGAGGGTAACACGCAAGTTACGAGCTCTGGTCCTACTCAGACATTCAAGTCTTAAAAATAGTAAAAGTTATTTCATTGTTCATAGGAATGAATAATGAGTTTCAGTAAGAGTCGAATCAAGTTGGTTGACTCGAAAAGAAAAGAAAGAATCAATTCTAAGAAGAATTGATCCATAAACTTGACGCACGAGATGCGATTAAATGTCGGTGTGTGGAAACCGAAATGTCTTTCCATGTTGTAACCAGTGAGAATTTCATCTGACAAGAAGGATGAACGAAGGTT
This sequence comes from Euprymna scolopes, assembly GCF_053919585.1. Classification (NCBI taxonomy): domain Eukaryota; kingdom Metazoa; phylum Mollusca; class Cephalopoda; order Sepiida; family Sepiolidae; genus Euprymna; species Euprymna scolopes. The sequence goes on along the minus strand of NC_136482.1, from coordinate 103,762,880 downwards.
TTACCAAACAACATTGAGTTTTCAAATTCAAGGATTATTTTCAAAAGAACTTTCAAGGATTCTGTCACTGAAGTGAGGACAGATTGATTTGGAGTGGCGTGAAGAAAATATATATGTAAAAAAAAAGGACTCACACACATATATATAAAGATAAAAAAGAAAGGTTAAAAAAAAACGAAATCATTGTTTTACGCAGTAAGTTCTCTTATTCTAATTTTCTCTTATTTCTGTACTCTCTCTCTAGTGTTAATTAAGCCTTTAGTGCTTGCCATAAGGACATTTTTTGGCAGTCGAATTGGTGAACATATAAACTGTATTTTCTCTTGTAAATTGAACATATAAACTTTTTTCTCAATAATTGAACTTTGCAGCTTTGCTGCCTTCTTTCCCCAACCCTTATGCTTTCTTTTTCCCTCAATAAAATGTCAATATTTTTTTTATTCTTAAAAGTATTTCCTTGTGTTTATTTTTTCATGTCCTGATTTTTCTAGGCTTATTAACATGAACCACGTGGGATAACCTTCACGGGACTCAGTGAATAAATTTTCCGCATTCTGCCAAAAAATTTACGAACCCTGTTAAGAAATATTTGCACCTAAGCCGAGATTATGGATGTTGCTATGTGCTTTAGTTACTGGCAGTGTTCTTACCTGAAATGGTTATTTTCCTCCTATTGGACAAGATTTGGGGAAATACCATTTCTTCTGTCAAAAGCTTGAGAAACGTTATATAGGATTATCCCTTTATTGGAAATAATTTAGGGTTGGTTCTGCTCAAGCTGTTAACTTATTCTTCGTATTATGTTCACCAGACTGTATCTGCCTGTCCTTTTTTTCTAGATATTATTTCCCATTTTGGGATAGTCTTAGTTCTTTTGGTTGTTGCATCATTCTTTTTTGGCGGGCTTTCTGTGTGCGCCATCTTGTCTTGTTGGCTTGATTGTTAACGGTTGGCGCCATTTTGAGTGACGTCATAGATTATGTGGTAGCTCTCTCTCTCTTTATCTCAAGTATTGATAAGTTAAGTGAGAATTAGTTGAAAATAAAATGGCTGCGACGCCAAAGGATGTTCTGTTTGAAGAAGAGTGATAAAGTCAAGGGTGTAAATATTACCCCTTCTATCGTCTGTCCTAAATTCAATGATAGGGACTTAGAGACAGATAAGCTAGCCTTTTTAAATTTTCACCGGGAGTTCCTGAACTGTGTATCCAGTTTGGATAGTGACTCGTTGAGATTGGTCGTGTTGAAAAACCATCTCACGGGTTACGCCTTTCAGATTGTTAAACACTTATCGGTATCGGACGAAAATTACGAGATTGCATTAGAGTTGCTTTCCAACGAGTTCCTAGATGAGAGTTGTGTTGTGGACTCAATTTTCTCGTCCTTGTTGAATACTGATCGTTTGTATAGTAATTTGGACGTGAAAAAATTCTTGACTGACGTGAAGACGCAGGCATACGAATTGAAGAATTCCTTCAGTATTGATTTTCTGGAATGCGGTACCCCGGGAAATCGATTGTTGGGTCATATCGTATTCAGTAAATTACCCGTTACCTTTAGAACAGAATTAGTGCACAGAGTGAACAATAATTACCCTTCTCTGGAGCAGATTTTGGATAACTGTACTGATATTATTAGAACTCTTGAGCTCTGTAAATATGATCCTGGGAGTCGTAGACCAGACTTCTCTGTAAAAAGGTCTAATAACAAGTTTAAACCTTCCTTACCAGATAAAAGACCCTCCACGTTGGAGAATTTCCACATCAAGACATCTAAAGTCAAATATAGATGTTGTTTTTGTAAAAGTAATGATCACAAGGCTCATATGTGTAAATCCTATCCAACGTTTAAGGACAAGTTGAGAAGGTGTAACGAGTTAGTGATTTGTTCTAGATGCGTCAGCCATCTCCATGGGGAAAAAGACTGTCCTTGCAATGGAAGGGAGTCTGAGCTGTGTTGGTCTTGCAATAGACCTGGGCACCGTAGCGTTATGTGTCCCATGGCGGTCAAGCCTACTGTTTCTTCTAACGCTTGTTGGATGACCAGTAGCTCGTCCTTATTACCTGTAGTTAACATTTCGGTTAATGTGGGGGGCAAGGATGTGTCCTTTAACTGTTTGGTAGATACCGGCAGTGAGAGATCTTACCTCTGCAAAGGACTTATAAGAAAGATTTCCATGTCCTCATCCATGAAAAGTCGCAGATTTCTTATAAAGACCTTTTTGGGTAATAAAGTAAGAGACCTGCAGGAGATAGATCTCCGTGTGAAATTTCAGGATGAATCAAGGCAAGTTTCATTCTTGTTGGATGAACACTTAGACCTGTCCTTTAAAATTGAAGGATTAGGCGGTGTGATATCTGACTTGAGAAAGGATGAGGTGAAATTGGCTGCTGATTTCTCGTGTATGAAAAACGACATGCTGCCAGTCCATGGTCTGATTGGTATTGATGTAATCAAGTTTTTGGGCCCCTTGCAGCTAACCCAATTTAAAGACGGATTTGCATTTAGTTCGTCTCAGGGAATGATTTTGTTTGGAGACGTTTCGGACTTCAAATCCTGTTGTTCTGTGCGGGAGCAGGCTGGCTTGAATTACAATCGAGTCGTAGGGAAATTTTCGTCGTGTAATGTTACTCATGTATACTTTGTTTTGGAGCCTTAATCGAATCATTTGGATCCTTGGAGTTGTTTTGATGAAGCGGCAGTGGATAGGACCATAGAGAATATGTTTAATCTCGAAACATTGGGTGTTACAGATGAGGTATGCAGTAGCTACGATAAAATAAAAATAGCAGATTTTCGTTCGTCTATTGAATATCGTGACGGAAGCTACTATGTAAGTTTACCTTGGAACCTAGATAAGTTGAATGAAGTTCGGTCTAGTTATAATGTGGCATTAGCTGTCTTAGACAAAGTAGTAAATAAATTGTCTGACAAAAATCTGTACTCTGATTATTGCAAAGTATTTCTTGATCAGGAGAACGAAGGCATAATTGAGAGAATTCATGTGCCTCCTTCAGAATTTGCCAAGTACACCTGGATACCCCATCGTCCTGTCTACAAAACTGAATCACAGTGCACAACAAAAATAAGGCCTGTGTTCAATTGTTCGTTGAAAACGGGTGGTAAGCCGTCCCTCAATGATTGCGCCTATACGGGTGTGAACCTGTACACTGATATGCTGGAGCTTTTGTTCAAATTCCGAACCGATACGTTGGTTCTATTAGTGGACATTAGAAAAGCGTTTTTGATGGTCAAATTGAAGAACGAATTTGACAAGAATCGTTTCTGCTTCTTTTTGAAGTTAGAGGACGAGCTGGTCTGTTTCAGGTACAGCACTTTGATCTTTGGATTTGTGTCCAGCCCGTTCATTTTGTGTTATATAGTGAAATATCATGTAGAAAAACATGCCGCAGGACCCTGCCGTGACATGCTGTTGAATAACTTCTATGTCGATAATCTGGTTAAAATACACCAGTCGCAGTCTGAATTGCTGAAGTTATATGTGGAAGCAGTAACTACCATGGAAAAGGGTGGCTTTGAATTGAAAACTTGTAGCAGTAACAGCGAAATAGTTTCGCAACGTATACAGTTGGACAACAATGGTTCCTCTCACGGAATGGTGTGTGAGAAAGTCTTGGGCTATATGTATGATCCGATGTTGGATGAAATGAAATTAAGTAGCGGAGGTGTTGAGAGAGTAGTCTCAACTAAAAGAGACATGTTGTCTGTGAATTCTTCGATCTTTGACCCGTTGGGTCTTGTGTTGCCTATTACTATAAAGGGAAAAATCATGTTGAGCCAAGTATGGAAGTTAGATATAGGCTGGGACCAAGCAATTCCTAATGATATATTATCTCTTTGGAATAGTTTTCAAAAGAGTCTTAAGGACATTCAAAACATTGATTTTACAGGTCATCTGTGGGTGAGTGAGGGTGAAGCTGTCAGGAAAATGTACATACTTGTTTTCACGTGTTTTAATGTGAGAGCAGTTCATCTGGAATTGTTGCCGGATGTGTCTACTTACTCTGTAGTATTAGCCTTTTTCAGATTCTTTAATTTGTATGGTGTACCTACACACATCTCTGATAATGCTTTATCCTTTGTCACGGGTTGTGATATAGTGAAGAGGGTATTGTTGGCGGATGAATTTGGAGGAAGTCTTGATACGTGTAGTATAAAGCATCATACTATCCCCTTATATTCTGCATGGTTCGGAGCTATGTGGGAAAGATTGATCAAAACTGTGAAGAATTGTTTGTTCAAAGTTGTGGGAAGAGATAGATTAAACTATTTTCAGTTGCTGACTGTGTTGTTGGACATACAGAGATCAATCAATGATAGACCTTTGACCTATCGCTGTTCTGACGATAATGGTTTGGAAGTTATTACTCCCAACGCGTTCCTACGTTCATATCCTGGAAGTGCTGTGTTTCTGAATTTTGATGAAGAGATGTCTTCTATTGAACTTCCTAGTAGGTCAGATTTAATCGATAGTTTAAAATATCGAGAATCCATTTTGAATAAGTTCAGGTCTATGTGGTATGAACAGTACTTGATGAGTTTGAGAGAGTTATCTAGTGATTTGTACCAGTCTAATTTTGATAACAAGATAAAGATGAATGATGTAGTGTTGATAAAAGGTTTTAAGTCTAGACCTCACTGGAGTTTGGGCAGGGTGATGAAACTGACCCAAGGTTCCGACGGATTGGTGAGATCTGCCTTGATTAAAAGAGGTGATACGTTGCAAGAGCATTCAATAAAACATTTATTCCCGTTGGAACTTTCTATAACTCATTTTTTCCAAGCCCCTGCTGCAGATCAAGGTGATGATTTGCCTGAAGGTGAAAATGTTATGGAATCAGTTCATGAGGATCAGTCTAGACCTGTTAGACATCAGAGATCAGTTAAAGAGAGAAATCCTGATTATCTCTGGTATTAGTTGGAATATGTCCACCTTTTTTCTTTTCTCTTTTTCTTTTTTTGTTCGGGAGAGTGTCAGAAATTTAATTTCTTCCTTCTTTTCGGCGTTGTCTTTTATCTTTCCTCCCTTCTTTCCTTCTTTGACTTTACGTCTTTTTAACGAGCTGCTGCTGCTGAAAGAATCACGCCACAATTGGTTCTACTAAGAGATATTTTTCCCGCGAAAATTCAACAAGTGCACTAGAGAGCGGAGCGAAAGTCAGTTTTGGACAGAGATTCCACGAGGGTAACACGCAAGTTACGAGCTCTGGTCCTACTCAGACATTCAAGTCTTAAAAATAGTAAAAGTTATTTCATTGTTCATAGGAATGAATAATGAGTTTCAGTAAGAGTCGAATCAAGTTGGTTGACTCGAAAAGAAAAGAAAGAATCAATTCTAAGAAGAATTGATCTATAAACTTGACGCACGAGATGCGATTAAATGTCGGCGTGTGGAAACCGAAATGTCTTTCCATGTTGTAACCAGTGAGAATTTCATCTGACAAGAAGGACGAACGAAGGTTTTACCAAACAACATTGAGTTTTCAAATTCAAGGATTATTTTCAAAAGAACTTTCAAGGATTCTGTCACTGAAGTGAGGACAGATTGATTTGGAGTGGCGTGAAGAAAATATATATGTAAAAAAAAAGGACTCACACACATATATATAAAAATAAAAAAGAAAGGTTAAAAAAAACGAAATCATTGTTTTACGCAGTAAGTTCTCTTATACTAATTTTCTTTTATTTCTGTACTCTCTCTCTAGTGTTAATTAAGCCTTTAGTGCTTGCCATAAGGACATTTTTTGGCAGTCGAATTGGTGAACATATAAACTGTATTTTCTCTTGTAAATTGAACATATAAACTTTTTTCTCAATAATTGAACTTTGCAGCTTTGCTGCCTTCTTTCCCCAACTCTTATGCTTTCTTTTTCCCTCAATAAAATGTCAATATTTTTTTTATTCTTAAAAGTATTTCCTTGTGTTTATTTTTTCATGTCCTGATTTTTCTAGGCTTATTAACATGAACCATGTGGGATAACCTTCACGAGACTCAGTGAATAAATTTCCCGCAGGTGATGACGGTGATACTGACCTTTTGTTTTAAACCATAATGTGGAATCAAAAAAAAAAAAAATGTAGTCGCAGTTTTCTTTAATAAAAATTAATTTTTTTTTTTTTTTTTGTGTGTGTGTGTGTGTGTGTGTGTGTGTGTGTGTGTGTGTGTGTGATATATATTTTCATTCTTTGTTTAAAACAATTACATTACATAGATTTGGTTTATAATGCTTTTGTTATTTATTTAGAAGTAGTTTTGTTACTCGTAGACGACGACTTTTCTTACGATTCCTGGAAGTTGCGTTGGCTTTATCGTTCTAAATTCTCGTATGAAAAAAAAAAATGAACGAATCTCTTAGTAGAATGCAATTATCCCTTGGATGCGTTCTCGAAGAGCGTTGAATATGGGCCGTACTATTTCTAAGTAGGATTTCCAACTTAAATTGAATTTTACGGTATGTTTTGTTTATTAAATTAACAAAGCACCCACCTCTCCATGTTAAGAATTGGGTTTCTAAATAATAATGGTATTATTTCAGCACGGTCCGTGTTCTGCATAAGTATCGAAAATTCTTATTTAATGGTTGAGTTGTGCCCTTACATAAATGAAAAGATTTGAGAAATGCTATCTTATTTGAGAAAGACTTTTCACGCAAGGTGATATAACATTATTTTGTTTTCAGTCATCATAGAACTTGTTGACCAACAAACTTTTGTATCTGAATTATTTAAAAAAAAATGAAATAGTGCAACATTTTTGTTCTGTAAAATATGCGATTTGCGATGTAAATGTGATCATTGTTGCACAATTCGATCGTATTTCAACCTCTAACAGGTATCATACAGGGGAAGCAACTTCTATTTAATAAATAAGAGTTGCTTCCCTTACATTACATAGATTTGGTTTATAATGCTTTTGTTATTTATTTAGAAGTAGTTTTGTTACAGCCATCTTGATGAGTCGTAGACGACGAAACACGTGTCAGTGGATAATTATATTTTAAAAATAACTTAGAAGTAATAGTATTTATCGGTATCGTTAAGGGGGTCGGATCAAGAAAAATTGTATAGGTATGCAAATTAAATATCGATGCTCAAAACGTTTATACATTTTGACCCCTTCCTTTACTTAAATTCACCAAAAATCATTAAATTAAAAAATTTTAATTAAATTTTCAGTATTTACCAAATAATGATCATGGAACCCCATTATTTTTATTTAAATCTTTGTGGAAATGTATTGTTTTGTTTAAACAAAAAACACCTTTACTAAAGTTATGATTTTCAGTAGTAAAAAAAAAAAATGAATGAATGTATTTTTGCTTTTTTATGAAAATGAAGCATCGTAAAATTGTAACAATGCAAAAAAGAAAAATTAATTTTTTCAGGAACATTACAAAAAAAAAAAAAAGTTCGTATTAAATAATTCCATATAACTCGAAGAAAAATTAATTTCTCGAACTACCGATATTATCATTGAATTAAGCATTGTTTATTTAATATATTTCACACAAAAAAATTATAATTGCAAAAAATATTTCTACTTTTTTTTTTTTAGATTACATGTTTCAGGTAATTTTATATGTAAGATTCTAATATTTTCCTTGCTTGAATGAACGTGAAACATTCGGTCTAACATATTTTTTATATTATCTTGAAAAATAAAATAATTTTTTTTTAAACAACAGGAATACAGAAAAATAATTAAATTGAAAGATGGTAAAAATTATATAAACGTTTACGATAGGAATGTATGGATGCACGGCTGTGGGGGGGGGAGAAAACTAGCACTCCTTACCGCGTCTAACTACCTGGCGTCATTTTCAGACAGCCTTTTGACTTTCTGATATTTTGGGCTTCCACAGCCGATTTCCTTTTGTTTTTGTTCAAGCGAAGCTAGAATCTCTCGATTTTGGAGGTTAATTAAGCTATTTTTTTGTAAAACAAAGTGTGGTTTTTTCTTTAATTCAATATCTTAAGACTTTACTAATTATCTTTGAAATAGACCCAGAAAACTAATATTTATCTTTTAAAGGATTTTTACAATGAATTTATTTAACTTCTAAGTTTAGCTGAATTTGTCAGCTTCCGAATGTCACAATGACTTTTTTTTCTTTTTTTTTTTTTTTTTTTCACGTGTACAAAAATTTTTCAACTTTTGGAAATGAACTTAAACTTAAAATCTTTCAAATACAATCAAAAAGTAGTCGGAAACCTACAAAATACTTATGATAAACTGGCTTTTAAAACTATGTCCCCCTATCTTTTTCCACCGTTATTGCCTGTACCTTGACATAAAAAATTATTATCATCACGGTTATTCGAAATTTTTATTGATTGTTCTAAGTAAAATTTTAAGAAAAATGTGACTATTCTTTTTCTTTTTTTTTTTTTTTCAAACATTTTTTTTTTTTTTCAAAAAATTATTTTTTTTATTTATTTTTTTTTTTTTCAAACAAATTTTTTCAACTAAATTTTATGTAATAAAGTTTGGTTCTTATAATAGCAAAAGTTTGGTTTTCTTATAATAGCGAAATTTGCCAGCAAAAAAATTGAGTTTTCATTTAAAAAAAAAAAAAGTAACTATAACTACTTACTTATATCAATTTCAACTAAAAGCAATGTTTTCTACTTAACTATCATGTTGCATTTAGTTAAATATTACTGGAATATTACTAAAACAAGTATTTCCATGATTTAATGAAAAACGATTTCGCCATGTTTGCTTGTAACGTGTCATTTAAAGTTTTCAGAAATTAATTACGTCCCCTATGGACACCACTTACAAGCAAAACTTGCAAATATCTTTGAAAACTATTTTTTTAATAATTAATTTTCTACCTCATAGTTTTTCATAATATTTGGATATTTTTATTACTGCACATGACAATTAAGTAGACACCATTAGTTTAATTTAAAATTCAAGCCTGATTAATATTTGAGCTCTCCTAGAATTCTTCTCCGAAATGATGTACAACTTTACAGAATTTCAGCAAAGTCATGCGATGTTACAGTGAGAAAAAATGTTAATTAAAATTTGCTAAAGCATTAAGGTAGAATAATAAGGAAAAGCGACCCACATTCAAGTAAAAGCTTTTCTTTCATTTGAGGAGGTATATTCAAAAAGAAAGCGAAATGGCCAGCCCATGAAAGCTAAAGTTATATCTGTGTTCAAAGTTACGTGACTTGAAAATCTCCCACGTCCTTGAACTGAACACTTATAAAAATAAAAGCCCCTCCCCACAAAAAACATAAATTGATATCTGCTAAATAAATTATTATAAAATCCCTTTGTTATTGTATCATTGGAACTTCCAATTCTTTTTTTTTTTTTATATTAAACATCGAGATTAAGTCTCCATGTCAATTCATACTGACATTACCTTCTCGTGACTCTATCTTCCAAAAAAAACCCTTATTCATTTCATTTCTTCATGACTACTATAACAGACTCTTTTTTTTTTCTTTTTTTTTTTTTTGTATATTGTAAGTATGTTGGTTTAAACCTTGAATGTTGCATCCCTGTGCCTGTTTTACAAGTATTTTAATGGAATGTGCTCTGATGAACTCATTCGTCAGAGTGCCTCCTCGACATACATATCACTGACAAACTCGTTTAGCAACAAAATCGCACCTCTTCTTCACTGTTGATGTCCCTAAATGTCAGAAAGTTTTCTACTCTAATTGCTTCTTCACTACAATAGCTAAACTTTGGAATTCCTATCCTGTTACCTGCTTCCCAAACTCTACTGATATGCAGAAATTCAAATGAAACGTAAACAAACGTCTTAATCTTTTATAGGCATCGTCTCAAGTGTTATTGATTTTGTATTTTTAATATATTTTCGTCCTACACTGATTTTGGTTCATCTGTTTTCTTGATGCAATGTTCGAACATATTCTTAATCAGCATTGCTCGGAATAAAGAATGTCTAAAATTTATTTTTATAATTCATTTTTTATCTTAAACTGGTGCAGATTTCGCCATGATGGATCTGTTTTCCAATCAAAAACTTAAAATAAAAAATAGTTTTCCAAAGAGTTAATTCCCCTATGTTGATTAATTCCTTGATGAATTTGTATAAGGAAGTATGTGTATGTTTGTGGAAAGGAATGGGCTTGGTGGAAGAGAAAGAAGGGGGTGGGAGAGTAGGTTGAAAACAGGTGTGGAGGAAAGCAAGAGAGATAGAAGTTTTAATATAAATATGTTACACTTTTGCCCCGAGCAACGTCGAATAGCCCTGGTAGTATGTAATAAAGTAGATTCAAATTTGTCAATTTTGTCCATCAACAGCTTTCGTCTTGCAAAATCAATGTTTTGTCAGTGTTTTGATGCAATGTTAGTGCATGTTATTAACAAGAAAAAAATAATCTGACCAGAATGATTTTCTAAATAACGTTATTTAAAGAAAAAAATGGAATTAATTTGATGAATAGATTTTAGTCTACTTTTCACTTATTTTCTTAAAGGACACAAATTTTATTTTATATTTTATTCGCATGAAATAAAAAATAATCCTGAGTAAAGCCGACAAGAGACAGCTAATGCTTTAAAAACGTTTTTACTTTATCCCATGCATGCTTATTGATGTTTCCATTGCAAGGAAAAAACCGATTTATAAAACTTGTTTCTTTCATTTCTTTTATTTTTACACAAAGCTGTGCCATAGAGTGGCTGACTGAATGTCATAATTATCACTAGTGCTTTGATGATTACTGTTTTGGTGATGACAAGACAATATTCTTTTCATTATTTTGACTCTCTAGTATATATCAGTTAATGTCTTATATGTTTTTAGATAGTGCTGTGGTTCTCAATTGATTAACTGTGTCGGATATATACTCGAGTCAAAACAATGAAAAGAATATTCTCTTGTCATAGCCCTAGTGATTACATAGAAGAGGGTCACATCACACTAGCTGGTTGACTAGGTACATGAAAATATGTACAGCAAAACCCCGAGATACGATGCCCCCTAGGATACGTTTTTTTAGGTTACGATGTGGAATACAATGTTTTGTTTTTCCGGCCCCTGGTTACGGTATTTCCCCTGCCTTCCGGTTGTATTTATGATGTTATTTGATTATATACATGTGTATTATATACTGTATTGTATTTTTTTACTAATTTTTAATGCCGAATCCCGGGGTTCTACTGTACTTGTTTGTACCTCAAAAATCCTCTCTAAACAGACAAAATCTTTGCAAACACCATGTGATTATTGGTATAAATTTAAACTGATCGTGATTCTCTTGAAAGTTGAATCACAGAAATGTCTCTGTAGTCCGGAAAAATAAAAACATGGAAGAAAACATCTTTCACGTCTACAGTAATTATCCAATCACCTATCATAAAGGCTTGACGAATAGTCGTGAAATATTCCATCTTGAAATGTAGAACAACTAAATGAACATTTATCTCTCTTTCAATCCTTCATGGAACTAAAACAAAAAATGCTGTAGTAGCTCAGTCCTTCCTGGACTTTAAGAAACCGATTTATAAGACTTGTTTTCCTAACAATTTTTGGTCCCCCAACAAAACGAGGGTTGACCTGTAAATTCATCCGTTTGTCTGTTCATCCGTTTGTCTGTTCACCCGTTTGTCTGTTCGCACTTTTCTCAATAACTACGCCTTGGATTGTTTTAAAACTTTGCACAAACATTAAAAAAGTAGTAAAATGAGTAAAAAAGTAACAGAACAGATTTTCCTTTCGGGTTAAAATGACTAAAATTGACAATTTTGTGCTTATTAAAAAAAATTGATGCCTTGGATTTTTATAAAACTTTTTGAAAGCTAACTGATTTCTATATAATTTTATTTGTCTATACTTCACAATAAATCGTGGGCGTGCCCCAGGGGCTCTTTTAGGGCTAATAAAAACACTCCAATTTTTCGAACTATTTTACCATATTTGTCCAAAATTTTCTGTGTATGTCTGTTTAGGAGTTTTGCATTGTGCTGAACTCAAATTTAAATATGTTAAAGCATTGGGGAGTTTCGGGGCTAAATAGGGGGGGGGGCAAATGATAGACTTAGTCATTTCTTTTTTTGCATGGTGCAGAACTCAAATGTACATATGTTAAGGCCTAAAACTGCACCGTTTGTTCATTTTTGCCAGGATTTGACGTCCCCTAGGGACTTTTGGGGCTAAACGGAGGGGGGGGGGGCAAATGCTGAACTTAGTCAGTTTTTTTTATGCCTCGTTCGCTGTGCATGCTTCACTTGTTTTAATCTGAAACAATGCTTTTCTGGCAAGAGGAATTGTATGCTGTCCTTTTTACACTTAGTTATTCCTGGATTATGTTCAAAATTGTATGGCATGATCATGTTGACACACCGGATCATAAGACCACCAAAGTTAAGTAACATTGAGCTTAGTCATTACTAGATGGTTGACTATTTGGGAACACCAGGTGCTGTATGTAGGAAGATGTTGACACCTCACTGCAAGAACTGCCGCTCCCCTAACAGGTATATAGATGCGACTGGGGATCACTTGTGAATTTGATATTCCCTAGACGCTTCCTCATTCGGGTCAAGTCAGTTCAACCCACATGGGGTGAATGTTGCTGGCACTAGTGCTGTTCAAAGATTCAAAGCCAAAATCACCAGAGTCTAGACCATTACTGAGATGACTTGTTCTGCATTGGTTGAGGGATAGTTCTGGTCTTGTGTAGTTCTAGGAAATCCACCATCCCAGGTTTTGCCTTCTCAACCTTTGTAAAAGGGATTAGTTTATTGCTAATGGCCTAAGGCGCCTCTGCCATGAAATGATGATGGGGCTGTCCAGGCATTTTTTGCAGGCCAGTGTGCACTTTGTCTAGGGCTCTGACTTTTCCAATCTCAATTTTATCGACCCTTGTGTCACATTTTTCCACTGTAGGAGAGAGATAAACAGATTCACAGATCAAAAGTGATCTTTATCCAAGTATTTGAATCATCTTTCGACTGATATGGCTTGAGAAGTTAATCTGATTATTGTTGTTGAGGATGAAACTCCAACAAGTTCTGGAATCTGGATTCCTTAAAACCAATCTGGTCATTAGACCAGGTAGAAGCACTTACTTTTTTGTTTAAGGCTGAAAGTTTCATATCTTTGCTTTTTTAGGATATGTAACTGAAAAGCTATCCCTAGATATCTCGAATTTCCTTTTGACTCTTTCTAAAACTTGTTCCTGATTCTCCCTCACATTTCTTAGATTTTCAAAGGAATTGAAGAAGGTCCTTTGTACACTACTCTAGTATTGAGACAGACTGAAGTGTTAACTGTTGCAAACAATGTTCAAGATTCACAAATCAGAAGTGATTTTCTTTCATCCTACAAAGTATCTGTGCTAGACATGTCTCTATTGGTACGGATTGACAAGTCAGACTATTGCTGTTGAGGATGAAAGTCAGGAGAGTGACAATAGCCTGTGACTGGTTCTGGGGCCATTTCGAAGCTATCATCAATGGAAAGCAACTGTTGGTTTAACAAATAAAATCGGCAAAACGATTCATGAAAACAAACTGGCATAAGTTTGATGAATATATATATATATAGCGATGTCTCGAATCATCCGACTGGTATTAATCGTGACACCCTGCACTGAAGATTCCCAAAAAGATGAAACACTAGTGTCTGTAGGTATTTAATTATTATAGTAAAATAATAATTATGACAGCCCCTTTAAGAAATTCGTTTCTTATCGTTGAGCACTTTCAGTTGAATTAAAGTCGGTCAATTTACCTCTTATGCATAGATCATCGTATAATGATTAAATCACTCTCTGACGGACGTAAATGAACATTTAAAAATTAAAATGTTTAAATTCAACGTTATTTCACGCGGTTAATGGTAGCTGAATGGATTAGGTCTTCGCTAATCGAGCCAGCGATGTCTCGTGATGCGGGGTTCGAATCGTCCAACTGGTATTAATCGTGACACCCTGCATTGAAGATTCCCGAAAGGATGAAACACTAGTGTCTGTAGGTATTTAATTATTATAGTAAAAAAATAATTATATATATATATATATATATATATATATATATATATATATATATATTAGCGTAAAATATGCTTAAATATGATATTTTAATTTGTCCAGATTTCGTATATATTATTATAGAGTCGTGATTTCAAAAGTAGAAAAAAAGCATTTAGGTGCCACCAGCTAGAATCAAAATTGAAACTATAGCATTCAAAACTGGTGACATTATCACTGAACCTCGCTCGCACTCCAACTACTATTCAGATAAATCTTCCCATAATTCCTTACCGAGACTAACACACATTCCTGATGATGTGAAGACGATTTCACAAAAAAGTTAAAAACCGCAAACACTTCGAGAAGAAAAAATGCTTGAACCATACATCCATATGTTTGATGTATATACGAAAAAGATAATACGAAAAAATAAAAAAGGCATCAATAAACAGAAGCTTTCCGTTGTTTTTAACAATGTCTGCCTGAAAAATGATGCACACACACACACACAAACACACACACACACACACACACACACAGATATATATATATATTAGAGAGAGGGAGGGAGGGAGAGAGAGAGAGAGAGAGAGAGAGCGAGATTCTTCAAATACTGAATATATATTCAAAGAAGCTGATTGCATTATGAGCAAAGTATAAAAATAATTTTTTTTAATTCCCACAAGACCTTGATTTCTATTTGTTTCCAGCCATTGTTTTATTTTAATAATAAGTATTGTATATAATCACACAGCATTCCCATGTCGTTTATAATGACAACGTTTTCAAATTCTTTAAATGCATTTTTCCCAGTGAACTTTTTTTTGGAAATGTAATCAATTATTTTGTTTGTTTATTTGCCAATACTTATTTTTATATAAGGGCACTCCTTTTGCCAAAAATGGTGGAAAACAAATGAATCAAACATTAAAAACATAAGCAAGCAAACGAAATAAGGTGACTATGGAAGGACAAAGATTGTCTGAAATATATCACTCACCAACAAAAGAAAAGAAACAAAGCATTTTTTCGTCCTCTTCTTTGTTCGGAAAATGTAAAACAGTTTTGGTTTTTTTTTTGTTTTTTACAAAGGGTTACCGTATATCGAGGCCAGGAGGTCACTCGAGGATAAAGGTTGATGTGCGCATTGTAGTCATTGGGACGGTAGGGCAGTAATCATTTGTGGTGAAAATTTTGTATAATCAGATTATTTGCAAGGACCGTTCAACAAAAACTCGTTTACATTGGACGATTATATTGTAGTCAGCTGGAAAGTACACCAGCAGAACAGAGTTCCGCAGACGGGCAGTTCTAGGAAAGAAGCTTTGTTGAATCCATATTTAGGTTTAGGCACCGATAGAGAGTGGGGGAAATTTATTGATGGTGTTTTTGGCTAGATGGGTGTTTTTTGTGAAAGATTGGCAAGGGGAAACCATAGATTGGAGCTCAGTCGGACACTTGCCATGAAAATAACGATATAGCAGAGACAAACTCGCAACGTCTCTTGTAGAGGAGAGAAAAGGGCATCGCCTATTAGATTGCTAAGTGGGTTTGAACTTTGTCAAGGCAGGATAGGCTGCTCTGAGCAACTCCTGACCAGATGTGTAAAAAAGAGTAAGTTGCATGTTAATTTGTTTTCAAAAGCCAATATTTATCTGTTTTATAGGAGCATACATGGAAAACACTATATATATTTACTAGCATTTCAGCTCGGCGTTGCCCGGGTGTTTGGATGTGTATGTTGAGCAAAAAAAAAAAAAAAAAGGCAGGCTCGAACCCATACCGCGAAGTAGGAAAAGAATGGAAAAAAAACCTGACGCCTTTGCTGTTACGACCACCGCCAAACCGGAAGTGACATAAGTTTAAATTAAGGCTAGACAATCGAAAGGAGAGGATGACTTTCGAAAATATCGGCGAAAAAAGCGATCCCGCTCTAGAAAAGTGCCCAGTTGAGGGTGACGATATTAATGTTTTAGCCAATTTTTCGATATTTGTCATCTGAAAGGTCGAACTTCAAAACGATACTGATCTTGTAAAAATCCGTCGCCTCTGTCGAAAGTTTTAGGCAGACATATAAACATACATACATTTATATATTGGTAACTAAAAACTTTTGACCCAAACCGATTAAAAAGCTTGCCCTATTTCTGAATACCCTTTATGTAAAATTTCAAATGTTTAGACCAGAAATTAAGCAATTTGGTAGAGACCGCAGAGTTCAAA
This sequence comes from Euprymna scolopes, assembly GCF_053919585.1. Lineage (NCBI taxonomy): Eukaryota > Metazoa > Mollusca > Cephalopoda > Sepiida > Sepiolidae > Euprymna > Euprymna scolopes. The sequence continues at coordinate 103,746,669 of NC_136482.1, read as the reverse complement.
TTTTTAAAAACTTTGACTCCTATTATGACCACTTAACATTTATTGTTTTGGGCTCAAATCAAGTTATTAAGTTAGATCCATGTCCAAGGAACCTATATCTAGACCTAAAATTGTCGGAGGAGTTTGGTAGAGTTTTCAAAGGTCAAATCTGCCCGAAAACAGATTACGAAGATTTTCCCAAATCTTAGTACCCCGTATATCAAATTTCGAGTCTGTAGACTGAAAATTGACAGTTATTGCATAGGAAAATGTACACAGAAACACACACACACACACACACACACACACACACATTCACTTTTATATATATATATATATATACAATAGACTAGCATTTCAGCCCGGCGTTGCCCGGGGGTTTGGATGTGTATGTTGAGCAAAAAAAAAAAAAAGTGGTAGTATGAAGGCAGGCTCTAACCTGTACCGTGAAGCAGTAAAAGAACGGAAAAAAATACCTGACGTCTTTGCTGTTACGACCACCAACAAACCGGAAGTTACTTATGTTTAAATTAAGGCTAGACAATCGAAAGGGGAGGCTGACTTTCAAAAATATCGGCGAAAAAAGCGACCCCCCCCCGTAGAAAAGTGCGCAGTTGAAGGTTAAGATATTAATGTTTTTAGCCAATTTTTAGATATTTATCGTCTGAAAGATTGAACTTCAAAACGATACTGATCTTGGTAAAATCCATCGCCTCTGTCGAAAGTTTTAGGCAGACATGCAAACATACATACATACATACATTTATATATTGTTAACTAAAAGTTTTCGACCCAAGTCGATGAAAAAGCTTGGCTTATCTCTGAATACCCTTTATGTAAAATTTCAAATGTTTAGACCAGAAATTGACTGAGTAATTTGGTAGAGACTGCAAAGGTCAAATCTTTTTAAATTTTGACCCCTATTATGATCCCTTAACATTTATTGTTTTGGGCTCAAATCGAGTTATTAAATTAGATCCACGTCCAAGGAACCTATATCTAAAATTTCAAGTGTTTATACCCAAAATTTTCGGAGAAGTTTGGTAGAGTTCTCAAAGGTGAAATCATTGAACTTTTACCCCTTAACAGCCAAATTTCTGGCCGAAAATGGATTACAAAGATTTTTCCAAATCTCAGTACTCCGTATATCAAATATCGAGTCTGTAGACCCAAAATTGACAGAGTTACTGCGTAGGGAAATGTACACACACACACACACACACACACACGTTCACTTTTATAGATATATTGATAGATTGATTTAACAAAATCACGACATCAAAGAATGGATTGATAGCAACAAATAGTGTATTTCATCAGTTCGTTACAATTGTTTCGCGACCATTCGGACAAATTCAAACCTTATATCTAGACACCGCCAAAAATGGCCGAAAAATCAAGTTGTTGTTGTTTTTTAAAACGAAATTACATTTATTAAAATCCATTATTTCTGAGTAACTTTTTTTTTTCCAGAAAGATAAAACCCTGAATTGTATCATATAGAAAACAGAATAATGTAAAACTTTTTCTACTATTTTTAATTAAATTTTAAATGTTAAATTTTCCCAAAAAGTTAACAATTGACATTTTTTGTCTTGCACAAAAAACGTACATAAATATTTAAAAAAAAAAAAAAAGGTTTTTGAAATAATTTATTTATTTATTTGTTGTCTAACTAAGATTTAGGGTGATTTTCTATGAGAATATGCAAAAAATATTATAATATAAGTACCTGGATTTCAAATAATTCCACTTATTCATATAGGCAACCAGTTACTTCGCGTCGATCTAGACAATGGTTACGTTTGTACTTAATAAAAAGCAAACTATGGAAGACCAAACAGGCCAAAAAAAACTTATTTTTCAGTGACGAAAATTTCAATGTATTATTAACGTTGAGGCTGGCCAGTACCAGATGGGTGACCATTTGTATGAGTTTGGTTTTTAATGTATATGTGTGTGGGGGCCAGGCTCCCCAAAATGGGGGGGGGGGGAATTTAAAGCAGAATAAAAAAAAATTATTTCAGCGCGTTTGGTCCACCGTAGTCGAAAGGCGGCAAACGTTTCCAAACGGGATCGAAAAAATTATGCTATTTTTAACACCAAGGGCACAATATTTATCGAATTTTTTTTGTATCGATTCTTCAAAGCATGCCCTGTTTAATAATGGTCATGCATTATTCGGTTCGCTAAAAAACAATTGTTAATTTATTTATCAAAGATTTTAAAATGGCTTTTTTCGTATAAATATTAAAAAAAAATGTTTTGTTTTGCTTAACTTAAATTAATTATTTTACTTAACATATTCACCGAATTTCACACTTCAAAACTCAAAAGCGGGTTAATTAAACACAATCGAAGTTCTGATATTCAGACGTCAAAATAAGGTATGCAAACAATTTTTTTTTTAATTTATAATCCTGTCCCTTACAACAACACAATATGTTTTGTTCAGATTCAGATGATTATTTTAAGCATATTTGGAACCCCCTCAAAACAAGGGGGGTTTGTAAGCAAAAAAATATATATATATATAAATATCGTTTATGAAAAATAAGTACACTGTTATAAAGTTCATTCTTCTTTTAATCGCTGAAAATTTCGTATTGATTGGATAATTACCTGATTTTTGGTAGATTTTTAAAAAGACGGTCCGTCAAAAAGTACTTACCTGCCCCCCCCTCCCCCGGTTTTGGCGGTGCCTACTTATATCGTTCGAAAATTTCACAGGCACGGCCTCTCATCAGACGTTGTGAAAAACACTTTTACGATGAACAATATGGAATCCATTTCTCTTTTAAGGAAAACTATGATAAAAAAAATAATAAATTTATACCTACATTTCTTTCTTCAAAGGGTTTTGTTTTGAGAGGCCGTTCTTGTGAAAATTTTCGAACGATATAAGGTTTGAATTTGTCCAGATGGTCGCTTAACAATTGTAACGAACTGATGAAATACACTATTTGTTGCTATCAATCCATTCTTTGATGTCTTGATTTTGTTAGAACGATATATGAATGCTCAGTTACAAAAGATGGTAATTTTGAAGCTTACAATTTAAATCATCTCATTCTGACTTAAAATTTATTAGGTGTATGAACGGTTACCGAATTTTCAATTATATAAACCTAATAAAAATCGGAATACTATTAATAAGATATATATATCACACAAAGCGTTTTTCAATAGCCTAATAGTGTAGGAATTAGAAAATAAATATTTTTATTTTCATATTATATGAACTACTTTGACTGCAGGGAACAACCTCTTGCAAATGTACCAAAACTTGCTTTTTATTTTCCATTCTGAGCATACAATTGTTTCAGCCTACCACATAAATATTTCTTCGTAAGATCATCCTCAGTTCTCATGTAAAATAAACAAATAAAACTGCTGCTTTCTACAGGTAAACTATATTTCATTCCACATTCATTTCATAATTATATAAGTACGCCAGTTTTTTCTCCTGCTATGAGATTATTTACACTCATACACTCAAAAGCAGTGTCCCTGTACCATGCTCTTATTTTAGATTTTCCTGTAAATGTAAAGAACATTTTATATTGATATGATATGACTACTTATGAAAGGCACATGGAATGAGAATACTGCATCTGTTTAAAGTTAGAAAATTGCTTTCTATTTCCTCGTAGTAGAAAGAAAACAGCCGATTGGTTTGTTTTAGTTTAAAAATGTAGTTAAAAGATTGTAAGTGATTTTCTATTTTGTTTTATTTTAAATAAAACTAGTTATTTGAACTTAGTAAACGATTTCCATTTTGTTTTAGTAAAACGGAAATAGTCGGTAAAACTTAGTTTTCTTTTATTAATCTGTTTTTTTTTTGTTTGTTATATTATAAAACAATCTCAATGTCCGATTAAAAAAATATTATGAAGAGCCTAGACTAAGACGCCACTGTGAATACAATGTGACTTGTTTGTTAATGTATTCAAATATTCTGAAGAGTTATTAAAAGTATTATGACAAGTCATATAGCACTACAAAAATGAAACCGTTCTGATATTATATTATACTTTGAATACACTCAAAACGCTAGGTAGAGGTTAAGTTAAGGTGATGGAACGTTTGTTATTTACTTTTAAATTTAGTGTGATATGTAGGAAGCAGTATAAGTTAAAAAATAAAATAATATACAATGGCTTAATAGTAATTGTACATATTAAGGAAATGATCCAGTGAATGTGACTGATGTGAAAGGAGTTCATTGCAGCAAAGTGAAATTATTTGCTACCTTCTTTGTCGGAGTACGAATTTGAGAGAAGCAACTTAATTGAAATAAATGTAATAATTTCTTAACCAGGACGAAATGTACGCATATCTTTGTGAAACAAGTGGTGAGTATAAAAGATTTGCACAGGAAGTGTTCGGTTATTTTCATACTCTGACTCAAGTTTCATGGAAAAATTGCATCTACCTTATTATATAAGAGATAATAGATTAAGAACTTAATTTTTCTTTTTCGTATTTATGTTTTATAGTGATCGACCTTATTCCGTCAGTGTATGAACTCTTGCTGACTATTTTTGAGTCAGTTTAATCAGTGGGAATAAAATGGGAGGAATTTCTGCAAACTATGTATGCAACCACGTTTGGTGGGTGTTTGCACAATCCTGATTCACGGGACCAATTAATGTAACCAGGCCATCGCCATCTCAAAACACAGGGGCTAACCCTCAATCCCGTGGCTAGACCTCTATCTTCGTCTAGCAATCTGGTTATTGGAGCCACCATTCTGATGCTCAGAGTACACAAAACACGCATGACCCTAAGTCAGTGTGGTGATACCTTTAACACATTAGTTGGCTATTCGTTGTCAGATGCTGTAGTTGAGTTCTTCTAGTAGGTGCTCTGATGTTGCTAGTATATTGCTTCTCTCCATGCAGTCTGGCTTTGGTTGTGGTGTCGGTGCTGTCAATAATTTTTTTTCAAATCAAAGCAATTCAATAATCAATCAATCAGAGATCACTATCTTAAAAACGAAAATAATTATTGCGTAAAATAATTTCAGATACACTTCAGGCAAAGAAAGTTAAATTTGAACATTTTCCAGTGCCAGTTTTAAACTTAATTTGATTTTCATTACAAAGTTCCAAACAATGTCTGTCTACTTGGCCGGTCATGGAGAAATGTTTTTCTTTCCGCTTTGCTCTTTCGGAGACGGATCCAGTTCTTTAGTTAGAGCTCAAAAGCTGTTGTGCACTCTTCGATAACTAGCAAACAAGTCTCTTTTATCTTCTAAAAAAAAACAATGGTGTTTTATGATAAATCCCAATTCAAACTCCATCTCTGAGATTAGCATTTCCTTCTCTGTCGTTTGGAGATTCTCTTCTTCACTTTTAACTCTTCTTTCTTCTTAATCTCTTTCATTTTCTTTTCTTTTCTCCGAAATCCTTTTCTCTTTTTCCCTCTTTCCCTCTTCCTTTCTCTCTCTCTCTCTCTCTCTCTCTCTCTCTCTCTCTCTCTTATTTAATCCATATTTCTCTTTAATGCTCTTTCCCACTCTCTCTCTCTCTCTTTCCCTCGTAGGGACTTTCTATCTCTTTTGTCCTCTTTAGAGAGTAATTCAATTGTGTACATTTTTGGGTGAGCTTTTGTTTGATATAAATACATGGCTTATTTCTAAGATTCGTGTATTTCAACCCAGACACCGTGCTGTCAAATGTCTATTTTATTTCACTTAGAAATTAATTTTCCCTACGATATCTCAACATAAACACATTCTACCATTCCTTCAAAATTTAGGCATATGAGACTTTTTTGACCAAGTGTCAACATCAAAACCACACCTAATCCTTAGCCTATAAGCAAGGTAATTAGCCGATCTCCATGTGCAATAAAATAGTTTTATATGTAGAATATACCAAAAGATATATATTTTTAAATGTTTAATTCTTTGCCCTTGCATGACTAAGACAAACAAAGTGGTATAGTTAGCAAAAGTTTATTTCTAAAAGTATTACGTTTCTGAATTTTTGAGATGAGAATTAAGTGTTAGTATTATTTGAATTCTCCAGACTACTGTTCTTATTTTGAGTGTTATTTTCACAACGTTTCGGTTGATGAACCTCCATTCTTCTTACAGTGTATCTTGCTGCAAGGACCCATGGTATAGTCGATAAAGTACTTGGTAAAATTCAGTTGTAAAGTTACACTTTTCTAGATGCTTAAGGTTCAATCCTTAGTGTAGGCAACACTAAAAACACAGTTGCAAATTAGTTAACACTTCTACCCAATCTTAGCTTCGGAACATGTCTGGGGTTGAATTTCCCGACCGACAGGAATTTTCACCTCCTACACTGATGATTGCGTAAGTATGAAACAGTGTCTTTAGGAATAAAAGAATAATTATTATTTAATTATAATATATTATTTAATATATATATAATCCTTGTTCATCACCTTTGTCTTTGTCTCTACTGGAAGTTTTCTTACGATAGTGCACAAGATGTTTTTCACCTTAATTTCTGTTTATAGAGAACCTATTACGGTGTCTTCAAAGGATTCCACAGATTTGTGTATCAAACTAGACAGTCCGTCCCCATGACTTATTTTTGAAGATGGGAGACACTTTATCCTGTAGTTATAATTTAGGAGAATGATTCTCCATCTCTTCAGTCTGTTTTTCGTCCTATAAATTTTAATAAAGATTTATAGTCGGTGTGTAATGTAAATCTCCTTTCATGCTCGAAACGGGGAAACTTTGTTATTACAAAAGTAATGCACAGTGCTTTTATTTTCTATTTACAAGTAACTCTCCTCTGCTGGTAACAGTGTACGAGAAGCATGTGCTATCTGCTTCAGTGAACTGTCGTTTATTCTGTATAAGATACATGCTCTTATGCTACATGAATTCACATCGGAAGTTACAATGAACTTGCTTTCTGAATTATAACGAGTTACAAAATAAATCAAATATGGTTTTTATTTCATAAAATGCCTTCTGACTACTCTTTATTCTTCGTTTATACAGTCTTTATGATTCGTTTAAAGGTGCTCGTAGTTTGTGCATACTTTGGATAAATGCATTATAGTAATTTGTTAATCCAAGGAAACTTTGCAAAGACGATATATTTTTTTGGCATTGGCATATTCGTTATCATGCCTGCTCTCTAGTCAGGTCCTCTTTCATTCTTGTCGATTATTTGTCCCAGATATTTAATTTGATGCATAAAAAACTCACATTTCTCTTCTTTTAGTATGAAACCATAATTTTTAATTCTTTTGAAAATTTCATGTACGTGTGCTTTATATTGTGCCATAGTTTTACTAATTATTAAGTTAGTATCCAGATATGCCATCACAAACTTTCAGTAATGCATCCATAATCTGCTGAAATATAGACGGCGCCACCTTTACTCCACACGGTAGTCTCTCAAATTTGTATAGCCATTTATGTGTATCTATACACAATAACTGAGAGCATTTTTCGTCCACTGAAAACTGTAAATATGCCTTGCTTAAATCCACTTTCGAACAAAACTTTCCTCCATTTAGCTGCAATAATATTTCATCCAAACTAGGCAACGGATAATGGTATTCTCTTAATGTCTAGTTCAATCCAGTTGAAAAGTCTGCACATACCCGAATTTCTTTTATTTTTCTTTATGTATGTTATTAATGAAGACCATTCATTATATTCAACATTTAATAGCACTCCCATATAATTGAGCCTATCCAATTCTAAGTTGATTTTTCTTCTGATGCAAACCAAACATTTCGCTACATTTTGCAAATTGGTTGTAGACGAGCTTTTAAGTCAAATGTCACATCACTCGGTTGCATTTGCCAAGCCCAATAGAAAAAAGCTTATGTGAAATTCTCTTTCAGTTTTTTTTTTAATTTATTCACGGAATCTTTACTTTTATTTATTTATTTTTTTTTTTTGCAGCAACAAAAATTTATTGGTAAATCCCACAGTTGAAATTTCTCTATTTAGTTCATGTTAGTAAATTACCTGACTTATTCATCACAAATACTTATTGTTTTTTTTTTTTTTTTTTTTTTTTTCATTGAAGTGTGGCTGTCATTATTATTACACCTTCAAATTCGATTTCTCTCCAATTAAACTTTTGGCAATTTTATTAGTCCTTATCTGAAGATTAATCTCCTATATAATAAAATGACTGCAGAAATTTCCCTTTGGACCAAAATATCGTAGGTTTGCAACAACAGACGTCACAAAAAATTCAATGCATCTATCCTAATAGCCAATATCTTATGTAGCTTTTGAACACGATTTTAGACACATTCAGTTCTGATAATAAAATGCTACATTGCATCTGACAAGCAATACCATCACAATTGCAACATCTATAGAGGAAAGAGTTCCTATTTTTCTCTCTAACTATTAATTGCTAACACTGCTACCAATTGTCACTGGTACCAATTCTACATTTTCCACAGATACTGTGATTACACCCATCATAATTGGCTCATAGACACATAGACATAACATAATCTTTCGGATTTCTGATTCATAAATAATAACGGCCCCCTTTTCTAAAGTTTATCCATTCTGATTGGCGGAACGATGAAAATTCTCATATTCTGGAATTCAATTTTTATAAATAAAGAATAGTTACTAAAATTGAAACATGGCATTACTAAGAGACATGTTTTTTTGCACGGCATCAAGTTCATTAAATGCTTAAATTAGTCATGTGTGCGTGCATGTGTGTGTGTGTGTGTGTGTGTGTGTGTGTGTGTGTGTGTGTGTGTGTGTGTGTGTGTGTGTGTGTGTTTACGATACAAATCACTCTAATACTTGCTTTAACTAAACTGAGTAACAACAACATGTGGCCGGATACAGCTATCTAAATACAAAATATTAACATTTGAATCGTAGTCAGTGAAAAAAAATGAACTAAAATAAATAAAAAAAAATAGGCTAGAATTATTTTCATTTTTCATTAAATAATCCAGTGATCTTAATAAAAATTGTGCTTATGCACTTATGTTATTGTGCTATTTTTAATATCATAATTACAAGCTATTATAGTCATGTGTGTGTGTGTGTGTGTGTGTGTGTGTGTGTGTGTGTGCGCACGTTACAAATCACTAATACTTGCTTTAACCAAACTGAGCTACAGCAACGCGTGGTCGGGTACAGCTAGAAATTAGTAAATATGACACCGAATCTAACTGCATTTTTATGTTTCTGTTTAATAATTTGACTTTAGCAAACTCTGTAACATTTTCAATTTCGTCACATTTGTCGATTCTGGTATTTTACTTTTTGTTCTGCAATGAGTATTTTTATGCACTACTTTTTTATTTCTATGTATCAATGCATCTGCTTGCGACTAAATCATAAAATCTCTTTGGACTATTTTATTTTTGTTGTGATTTTTTTTTTTTTTTTTCGACACTCCAGACTTCAATATCCTTCAACCCCTGGCACACGCTAATAAACCGTTGGCAGCCTTCAGCTATTTTCTGAAATGTTAAATCTAGCTAATTTTCCAGCTTGTTAGGAATCCCCAGCTTCTAATCTTCCAGTCTGTGTTCGATACCAATTCTTGTACGAATACAAGACATTTGAAGTTATTAGCACTTAATTCTGATAACCTGAAATCATCACAGTGCTTACTTACTGTGTTGGTTCGTCTGGCTGAACAATTCCTCTGATCGTTTATTATGCAAACTGTTCTTTCTGTAATTTTATTATTATTATTTTTTTTTTTGCTTCAATTTTATTTCGTTAGAATGCGTTTTCTGTCTGTAAACGTAGTTACTCATATTGCTGATGCTTGAAAAGCACCAGGATAACGTTTTGAAATCCCCTATTTTTTATTTCGTTACTTAAAATAACCGACTTCTCCGTACGCACGCACGCGCGCGTGCACACACACATACATAAGTGAATCGTGGTTTTATTTACTTTGTAGATAGTCGAAAGAAGTAAAAAAAAAGTATAAATAAATTCAGATAAACTTGCTTATTTTGTTTCCGAATTAACGAAAGAAAAGCGACAGGCTTTTTTTGTTTTGCCTTTTCTTTCACTGTTGAGATTTGATTTTTCAAACTTTGTTTTGAAACTAATTCGTTCTACTTAGAAAACGTTTTCATTTTCTGTTGTATTTTTATTTTCGTGACATCGGAGTTGTTTTGCAGAATTAACATTTTACTTGTTCAATATGCTGCAAACTCCGGCACTTCTACAGTTTATCGCTGAAAATGGAGACGTCATTTTATTTCGAGCACCTGAATCAGAGGGAGAAATCAGTATTTTCAACTATGGCCTAAGTAGGAAAAAAAAAATTAAACTAGATTACTTCCGGAAAGAACTATGAAAAAAAGTAAATAAAGAAAGTCAAAGAACATATATCCGTAATTGTTTAATTGGAAATGTTTCGATTCAATTAATGAGAACGGGAAAGTTTTTCATGAAACGTATATATTTTTTTTAATTAAAAACAGAAAATAAAAAAGACATTATTATTAAAATCAGAAAATGAAAATGACATGTTCATAATTATTTAAACTGGGCGAGCGCCATTTGAAAACCAAAATATTTATTGTAGAAAATTGTATCAAAATATAATTGCAAAGACATTTATTGAAAAGTCTGCGTAAGAAAATATAATTCTAATAAAACAATCTTGTAATTTTTTAGTTATTTATTTCTTACTTGGGTCATAGTTTAAAATACTGATTTCTCCCTCTGATTTTAACAACAGGTGCTACAAAAAAAATGGCGTCTCTATTTTCGGCAAGTACCCAAACTCCTTGCTCTCTTGTGAAGCAAATGACTAGAACATACCACTAAATTCTTTTTTGTAATTGAACAGTTTATATGCATACATAAACATGGGTGAATAAATTTTATATTATTGGAAGGCAATTCTTCTTAAACAATTAGTCGTTACTACTAACTCTGAAACTTAAGGAACAAAACAAAAAAAAAAAAGAGAAAAATAGGAGAAATAGAATTTATTAAATAAGATATCTGAAGGAAAAGTTCGTGGCCTCTATGGGCTGCCAAAAATGTCCATCTGGCTTACAAGTGTTCTTGTAGTAGTAACCAAAAAGGGGAGAGAGTGAAGGGAAATAGAAGGAAAGAGAGGTAGAGAAGGAGGAAGAAAGAAAGAAAAAAGGGGGGAGCACTTACTGGAAGCTTCTGGGCGCCCTTTTTCGAAAGGAACATTTAGAACGTTCGTTTGTTGGGGCTTTTACTTTCTGAGTTTGTGTTGTTAAAAAGTTCTTTTTTTTCAGTCCCTTTCCTGGAAATTCGTTTTCGTAGTCCTTTTAGCAAAGGTAGAAATTTCTTGAGGCAGAATATTTTTGAGTTTTCAAGTATCTTCGAAAACTTCCCAGCGGCGAATTTTCTGTTCAAAACTTCAATTATCTTTATCTCGATAATTATATTCAGTTTTCAAGTGTCTTAGAAAACTTTCAGCGGCGAATTATCTTCTCAAACTTCAATTATCTTTTCTCGATAATTATATTCAGTTTTCAAGTGTCTTAGAAAACTTGGTTCTTTTTTTTTTCAACGACTTTAATGTCTCATCAAGACAGAGTTGTACAACGCCTTAGTAATTTCCAGGCGTCCTTTTTTATCCGAGACCTTAAGGGAATACTTTCGACACTTGTTGTCTCGACGACGCTTTGTCACAACTGTCCACTTAACTCAAAAATATCACACACGTGCTTCAATTTAGCACGAAAACGTCTCATCCAATCAACGGGCATAAGGGAGTCAGGTGACATGAAAAAAAAGGGGAAGCTAGGGAAGGGGGCAGGAAAAGGGTTAAGAAGAAAGGAAGGAAGAACCGAAACAGGAGAAAGAAAAAGGAAAGAAAGATGGTGGAAGATAATTTCCACACGGGGTTTCCGCTGCTACTGCGCGTGCAACTTTAGTCCTCTTTATTTTCGTGTTTTTAATTCATTCGAATTTCTTGTCATGAAACTCGTGCCACATACATTCGAAAGAAAAGGAGGCAAATGTGTAGTTTAGCAGCGTAAATTATTTGACAGACAAAAAATTATAAAAACTATTTTTATATAAAACACATTATTAGACCCTAAGGCTGAAATAAAACCCGAAAAAAAAATCATTTTTATTATTTTTTCAACATTTTTTATTAGAATAAATGTATTACAATCGAGGCCGCCATATTGTTTTTAAAATTTGGCCTTTCTAAGGTTTGACAGATTGGTCTTTTTAAGGTCAAATTCGGTCTTTTTTACGCTTTTGGAACTGCTTTGGCCGCCGTTTTTTTTGTAATAAACGCATAAAAAAGGCCGAATAGAGGTGGTTTAAATAAGTTTCCAGGCTTTTTCGCACGGGTACTTTTATTGATAGTTCATACATGAAACTCTGGTACCGTCTGAATTAATCTCCTCCAGCTGTAATGTACTTTTTGTACCGTTCCAACAATTTCTGGAAGGCCCCATGGAAGTCCTCTTGTGTGAGCGTGTCAATGACTCTCGTCACAGCCTCTTTCATCTCTTCAATTGTCTCATAATGAAAATCTCTAAGGTTTTCCTTGAGCTTAGAGAATAACCAAACGTCATAGGGAGCAAGAACTGGGCTACAAGGAGGGTGAGGAACTGTCTTGATGCACATCTTGGTCAAATAGTCTGTGACAAGGATGAAATTGTGGGCTGGTGCATTGTCCTGGTGGAAATGCTACTGTCCCGATTTAAAGAGTGCTGGCTACAGTATTATTTGGATGATTCGGACTACTATTCTCATCTTAAGTGTTATTCTCACAATGTTTCGGCAAAATTTGACGAACTGCTCATGAAAAAAGTCGGAAGTTACGTTGTTCGAAACGTGGCAAAACTAACACTCAAGATGACAACAGTAGTCCTGAATAATCCGGCTAATCCAAATAATCTATCCTCACATCTCAAAAACTCAGGAACAGTTTAACAATCGTTTCACTATGATGCACCTGCCCTTACCCATGCCATGCTGTTAGGCTGGCTAAGAAATCAAAAATATAAGAGAAGGGTGGAGGGAGTATTCAATTTAGGATCTGCTACTGGTCTAATGCCTGATATTGAGTGGCTGGCATCGTAAGCCTATATGATGACTAACAATTGGTTCTTGTATGTTTTGATTAGGCCAACCGGGAACAGTGGACTTGGAAATGTGGTGAGGGATGGAATTCTTCAACAAAATGCCATATTGCTGATTCATACATTTTTTTATGATTCTAGCTGAATCAAGCTCTGATTTCCAGAATTTGTGTTTAATTTATCAAATGGTCAGTCTTGCATAAGATAGATAAAAAAAATAAAATAAAAATAATAATAATAATAATAATAATAATAATAATAACAACAACAACAACAACAACAACAACAGCAGCAGCAGCAGCAGCTGCAGCATTGCCTTAAATCGCTACTATTACTATACAGGGTGTCCCAAAATTTTTTTTTTTTTTTTTTTTTTTTTGAGATAGCATCTGTATAAAAATCTATGAAAATAATTCCGACCTGGTTAAAGAATTTTCTGGAAGGAATTAAAATTGAATTGCATTTTATTGTTCTTAACAACACGCTGCAACGATTCACCATAAAAACTAACGAATCAGAATCAAATATTGATTGTGTAAGAAGAAAAATATTGATGACAAAAACCAAGGAGACTGACTTTACTTTAATATATTCAACTAAAAGAATTCACGTCCCAGAACAAATAAAATGAATTCTTCTAACAAAACAGTTTCGTATGACTTTTATGCTTCCTTACAAAGATTAAGATAAAAATATAATAATACTAAACCTTATCTCTAGAATCCGTATTCCATTTCTGTTCAAAATCCATTACATGATTTTAATTCTAGAAAATGTCTAAAATTTAAGGGATTTTAAAAAGAAATTGAAATCCAGGGAATCTTGCTTAATTAGTGCCTAATAAATATAAATCAAATCCAATGCAAACCTGAAATATTTAAATCTTCAAATGGGAATTTGGCTCACATTATACCTCTAAAAACACTTTAAAATACTAAAAAAAAAAAAAAACCCTGAAATTTGGTAAGTATTTATTAATTGAATTTTCACAAAGGCCTTCCACTTTGGTTTTATAACTAAATTAAACTAAATATTCTTACAATACGACCCATTATGCTTTGCAGTTTGCTCAGCATAATGGTAAGAGTGTTCGATAATGAGCAAAAGAACTAGGGTTCAATCTTCCGTTGAGTCATACTAAAAGCTTAAAAAAATGGTACTTGATGCCCCCTTGCTCAACAGTCAGCATTAAAAAGGGGGGATCAAGAGTAAGTGAAGTAATCTTGATAAAGGAATGGCACCTTCCCTTACAACGTCATGTAATAGTTACTAAAAAAAGAAGCCGTTGAGTCGCTCTTGGGTATAGTTGGCCACTGTGCTGCACTGTCTGTACACCTGGCAGCTATGTTCCAAAATTCTTAGTTTAGGAGTGAATCCTGTAGATACAAATCTACAAACATATACACGTATTTAACATTATATGACTGGAGATATGTATATTATGGCATTACTATACAGTGATAATTCGATTAGACGCTGATACCGGCAGTTTTAATGGGTAAGTAGAGATATATTTTCCCAGCATCATCTTTCTATGAATCTATCCTCATGAGTATTTTTGGGTCCTTCGACAAAAGGAGGGTGGACCTGTAAATTCACTATTGTCCATTCATCCGTTCGTTAGTTCGCACTTGTCCCAATAACTACATCTTAGAATTTTTTAAAATTTTGCACAAACATTAAACATGATATGAATAAAAAAGTAACGGAACGGATTTTCCGGGAAAACTCTGGTTGCTCCCCTAGGGGTGCTATTCCGGTATAAAAGGCTAAAATTGACATTTTTGTGCTTATTAAAAAAAATTAATGACTTGGATTTTTACAAAACTTTCTGAAAAGTTGTAACTACCTGATTTCTATATAATTTTGTTTGTCTATACTTTGCAATAACTCTTGGGTGTGCCCCAGGGGCTCTTTTAGAGCTAATAAAAACAATCCATTTTTGGGACTATTTTACCATATTTGTCCAAAATTTTCTGTGTATGTCTATTTAGCAGTTTTTCATGGTGCTGAACTCAAATTTAAATATGTTAAGGCCTCGGGGACTTTTGGGGCCAAATGGGGGGGGGGGAGGATTTAGTCATTTCTTTTTTTTTTTTGCATGGTGCAGAACTTAAATTTACATATATTACGGCCTAAAACTGCACTATTTGTTCCTTTTCACCAGGATTTGAGTCCCCTGGGACATTTAGGGCTAAATGGAGAGGGTGGGGGGGAATGCTGAACTTAGTCATTTTTTATGCTTCGTTCACTGTGCACTCATGGGCGACCATGCATGCTTCACTTGTTAATTTTGTTTTTGCGATAATGCGACTGCTTATATTCTTTCATATGATCATTTTAATGAGTTATTTTAATTCCTTACCATGTGGACCATGTAGCCATCATGAATATTATTCTTCATAATGGCTGGACTACATGGATTAATTAGTGACAACGAACAATGTAGAATTATCCATTTATTAAATCCACTTCACAACAATTACCAGCCAGTTTGTTGTCATACGTCCATAGAACTTTACATTGTCCGTTTCCTTCTGCAAATGTCCACGAGGGAAATATTTTTCATGCGGTCACCTGTCTGCTAGCTTTGCTTTGTGTCTTACCAACCGAATTATCTATTTCAAAATGCCCCCTCTCTACATAAATACATGATACAGTTCAACCAATCAACGCTTTGTCTCTACTATCTTCCAATCGCTTGCTATTAAAAATTGCTTTCTCGGTGTTTATTTTATTCTATCTCCATTGTGTTTAAATAATATGTAATTCTCTCTATTCTAAAGTTTTGTCTTTAATGGAGTGATTGGCTTGGACAGAACCTCGACTGACTTCTCTGTTCAGTTCTTTCCTCTAACACTGAAGCTAAACCTGCTAGATTTGAACGTGAGAGTCTATGGTATGCAAATATTTGGAGAGCGTTCACGTTAAAGAGTAATTTATAAATGCAAGTCAGAACTTGCTTGAAATGGTGATTTATTTAATCGATTTAAACAACAAAATATGATGACGGATGTAAGAAAAGGTGAATGCAAAATAAGAAGAGACAAGAAAACAATCTGAAATCTTAAACCGTATTTATGTTTTCTTTAATTCCTAAACTTCCTGCATTATTTTAAATGATAGTTGACATAATTACCTTAACTCTCCTTAGTTAAATATGAGAGGCATATCAAAAGTAATGCCTCCTATTTTTTTTTATTCCACCCGAATGGGTTAGAGGGGATTGCAAATTGCACTGTTATGATGACTGAACTTATGCGTCCATGACCTGAAAGTTTCATCTCTCTGTTGCAGATATTGACGGTGTGAGACTCTAAGAAAGTAACCACTGTCATGGACGTGTGTGTCAGAAGCAGAGATGCGTCATTGAATTCCTTCATGCACAAAAAATTGAACCGATCAACATTCACCGGCGCCTATTGAACGTTTACAAAATCGATATAGTTGATGTCAGCACAGTTAGGAGATGGGGTCGTCGATTTCAGAGTAGCAACAGAGATGTAAGTGACAAAACGCATCCTGGACTTTTACAACTGAGGCATGAAAAGTGCACTGAGAATAGTGGTGACTGTGCAGAAAAATAAATTCTGGAGCACAAAAGATTGCTCGATTTAATGGTACTGCTCCTTTCTTTGTAGCTCTTCAATGTTTTAGTTTTATAGTTTAAAAATAGGACGCTTTACTTTTGGAACGACCTTCATATGTATACCAATTACACTGAAAATCATAAATAATAATTATATATTATTAGTAGTAGTATTCAGTTTTAGTAGGGCAATGGCAACAGCATATTATTTTCATTGTTTTGACTCTCGAATATATATCCGACATAGTTAGACACAGTTAATCAACCGAGAACCACATCACTGTATATAAAAGCATATAAGATATCGACAGATACATGCTCGAGAGTCAAAACTATGAAAAGAATATGCTGTTGCCCTAGCCCTGCTTATTAAGAGTTCTCACGCAGGTCATTATCAGTGAGCAATTAATGATAATAACTGGTGGTGTTATCTGGAGTCTCAGTGACATCAACTTTTCCCAGTTTTCCAATACTCTCCATCTCTTTAGATAACCATTGCGAATAATTTTGCATTATTGCAACAGCCACTTTAAATTAATTTTCTGCTGGCAATGACTACACTGATCAACAACAAATTTATTGTCTGCGTTTTTTTTTCAGCTGATTTAGGACGAATCTGATGCACTGAATCCAAAAATCATATTGGTTTTGCTCAATCAGATGAAGTTTTTGAGCTATGGCCACATGTCATACACACTTTTGTTTTCACATGTACACATGTGTGCGGATCATTTTAGAAGTTGATGGAAGTAAAATGCCATGTTTTCATTGGAAATGATTACTTATATGACAATAAGTATTCAGGAATGATAGTTCTGGGTGATTATTGCGAAAAGGAATTAGTTTGAAGTCATAAAACCTCAAAATTTTCCAAAACTTAGTGCTCAGCATACACGAAGAAGGACAGGCCTGTGCGGGAGGAATTGATGTCTTGCAAAGAATTGAAGGTCATCAACGACCTTCTGATGGACAGAGACAGAATATTCTTCCCACTGCTGCACATCAAGCTCGGCTTAATCAAGCAGTTCACCAAGGCTCTCAACAAGGATGGTGACTGCTTCACTTACTTTTTGGCAGGCTTTTCCAGGATTTACTATGGAGAAGTTGAAAACTGGCATCTTTGACAATCCTCAGATCCAGCAGCTTATCTGAGATACAGAGCTCAAAAACTCAATCAACAAAATGGAACTGGAAGTCTTGAGGCATTTTTTCTGGTAGTGAAGAACTATTTTGGCAATAATAAGACCAGAAACTATTACTATTATATACAATATGTTGACTGCATTCAGAAACTTTGGTTGCAACATGGGCATCAAGATGCATTACCTATTTTCACATATGGACCGGTTTCTTCAGAACCTGGGTTCAATTAGTGATAGGCAGAGGGAGAGATTCAATCAGGACATAGAAGAGATAGAGACCAGATATCAGGGTCGCTGGGACATGATGGCTGACTACTGTTGGAATTTGAAGAGGCACTTCTTTGCTGCTGAGCATTCCAGAAGTTCGAAGGAACGGAAGTTCAACCCTGAAATTTGAATAATGGTGAAGCAGCATGCAATTTACGTGTACTTATCAATGTTCGCCATTCAGTTTATTATAATCGATGTTTCTATCAGGTAATCAATATATGTTCTTGGCAAAACAATTTTTCTCTTAAAAACATATTTAGGATGATATGTGTTGACAAAATCAGGTGATAATAATGCCACAAAAATATCATCGATTTTGTTGCAAGATCTGTTTTTTTCTTTCTTTCTTTCTTTCTTTCTTTCTTTCAAACTAGCTTAGCACAAAAACTTGATCTAAAGGAGAGAAATGAATGTTATTTCCTGATTCAGCAGTGCAAAATTACCCTAAATCAGTTGTAGAAATCTAGACTACATTGAAAAAGTAAAAAGTTGTTGCCCAGTGCTACTGATCTTCCCCTGTGATTTGGGTAGTAATAAGTCTCTTCAAAGTTCTAGTACTCTTTGAACCCTTTCATCAGCGTTCGGAGTAATACTCTCCCTCTTTGGTATCTCCATCTTCCTTGGCCTTTTACAACTATTTCCTGTTGTATCAGACGAAGCTGGTGTCATTATGTATTTTTTTTGGGGGGGGGGGATTTATATATATATATATATATATATATATATATAAATATATATATATATTATATTATATTATTTTTTTTATACTACAACTGCTAAAGCTGAGTTAATCAACGTTTCTTTCCCTAAAGCTTTCATCTTATATATTTTAATTGCACAAAACATATGCTAACATATTCCTAAGCTTTTGAATTGAGTTTTGTTGGAAAAAACTTCCATTTTAATTGTTCTAATTAGTCAGAGGGAGGTTGTGATAATGCCTACTATATCCAAGTCTTAAGTCTCCTTAGACAAAAGACAATATATAGACCGCAACGGTCTTTTTATATGACTTGCTCTGTTTTGCTATATTTTGGCCAATAAATTTGAGTTGATTGATTGATATGTTGTGCGAAAAGATAACGAAAATAATAAAATGAGTCTGGCATAATGTCGAGAAGTGCCTATTAATTCTAGCCTTAGATTTCCACGTCCTTTCCATCTCTTTCGATTATCTTTGTAAATGATTTTGTATTATCGTAACAGCCATTTTCTTGCTGGCAACAACCATTGATTTAGATTGGAATTTGGGTGGCAATAACCCTCTCCAAGTCCTAGTACTCTTTGAATTCATTCAGTAACGGTTTGTGTTAGTGCTTTCCTTCTTCCGTTCTCCCATCCTCCTTGACCCTTCAGTATTATTTTGTGTGGTATCAACCGATGACCATGCCTATTTATTTCCTGTCTTTTTTCTTTTTTTCCACATATAGTACGGTCAGTATCATCCTTCGGGTGTGGTGCAATTGTGCATCATCATAAGTTTCCTGGTCTTCTGGTCGAGATTCCTTAATTCTTCTTTGGTTTATTTGGCTTATAAACGGTTCAGAGTATCTTATTAGTCACACTGCTCACATGTTTATTCCTTTAATTAGGTTTTGACTATTTAGTTTAGTTTCAAAGAGTTGTTTTGTTCTTCTGATTTGTTATTCCTTTTCTATTTTCTTTTTATTTCTATTGCTTTGATGGCATCTGCTTCCAGCACTCCCAAGTATTTATAGTTATGTTTAGCTAGTACCCTCATTTCTGTTTGATTGGGCAGTACTATACCTTCTGTTGTTTCTAGTTTTCCCTTCCTCATGGTCAGCAGTGCACACTTTTCCATACCGAATTCCATTTGAATCTCCTGGCTAAAGATTCTAGTCGTGTTTATTAGTGTTTCTAGTTCTGTTTTTGCGAACAGTTTCAGGTCATCCATGTACATTAGGTGGTTCATTCTTTTTTCTGTGTTAGTGAACTTGTATCCAGTTTGGCATTTTCTTAGAATGTTGCTCAAAGACATCTTGTCTATAATCAACAGTAATGGCCAATTGTATTTGAGTGGCAAAAAGATACCTCAAGGACCCAGTGTTTTCTGTGCTCTTTCAGTAGTTTATTATTATTATTATTATTATTATTATTATTATTATTATTATTATATTTCCTGACAATGCTGATTATTTTGTCTGATATGCAACACCATAGCAAAATTTTAGCCCAAGGCAATTCCGAGTTTCTTGTTTTCCTCCACCCTCTAACAATGATCTGAAGAGAAATGATGTTGATAAGGACAATAGTCCAAAGGGAATCTTGAGAATCGTAAATACAATCCAGGAAATTAGCATTTCACAAGTCTATAGGAATGACTTAGCAATTTCTTTCCAAATTACCACATAAATAAATTAAAAGTCGTACTGAATATCGACTCCTTCCCTCCTAACTAATTTTATTTCATTTGACTCCCTAAACACTGAAAATGTTTGTAGTCTTTGTCCAAGATGATTTCAAAAGACAATATATCAGTTTTGTGGATAAATAATGCAGCGGGGTGTGCATATCGGTGACATATAACAGACGATGAGACAATTATAGTGATTACACACTGTTTATATTTATAACACATAGGGGATGAGAATTCAATATTAAAGGCAGGGTTAACATTATGGAAGGAGGATGTTTCATGTAAAGTTCGTTTACAAAGGTGATCACAAAACATTACGTTTTCAGGTTGAAAGATGACAACGAAAACAAAGGTTTACAAAATACATGATGATGTTTATTCTCCCAGCTGGATGATTGATGATCAGGAATTCAATTGCCTTCAGAGTTACATTTTCTTGTTTCCCTTTCTGGTCGCTTCCAAAAGGTTTCAGTTAACTCCACTGCTGTCTCTTCACTCTGAACTAACTCCTTAACTCCACTCTGACTGAACTGACTCTCTGAATATATTTTAAATTACCTTTCTTTGTGACATCAAAACGTGCTTCAGTCATGTGAGAGTCCTCACGTGGATTCTACATATTACACATGCCTCCACACGCCCTTGCAACACAAAGAAAAGAAAATTCCTAAATTGAATTGTTCATTCTCTTAACTCTGACATAATTTAGTTATTTCTCAACACAATGGACAATTGCACTACATTGCTTGTATCGCATGTAAATAGCAATATGTATTCACTTTTAACTTTTGATTACTGGGTTCAATTCTAGCCTTTTCCTTTAATAAATATTATTTTCAAACATATTTACGTCGTTCTTTTGATTACTGGGATCTGTCCCCTTCCATATATAACACTCCTTTCCTTCTCGTTTTTTCAAAAAATGTACGCATTTTTAATTTCCAGTACATTTTTTCTCCATTCTTTTTCTATACCTGAACAATTCTTTAAATCCTTACAACGCACGTGGCTAAGAAAGATCAGAACCCATCATATAAAAAAAATTTTTTTAGTCTGCCCTTTTTCAACTGACTCTCTAATTATTTTTAAAACCAGACCCTCCATCCGATCTTCCTGGCATATTTCCTTTTGGATGTATGGTAGAACCTCCTATGATCAATATTAGCTGTTTTAATCCAGCCACACTTATGCCGTAACAACCAAGGTTCCATTTTACCTCTTTACAAACTCAATGACTTCTCGTCCAAGGGGTCCTGACCCTTTCTTTCCCATGGTTGTTCTACCAATTAGAGCTTTGTCTCATTTTCAAACTATTTTACTTCTTTTGGGACATACATCACAGCTCATTTACTTAAATTTTTCTGGTTGGCTTTATGCAAGATATACCTTTTATCATACTGATTTATGCAAGATATACCTTTTATCATACTGATTTATGCAAGATATACCTTTTATCATACTGATTTATGCAAGATATACCTTTATCATACTGATTTATGCAAGATATACCTTTTATCATACTGATTTATGCAAGATATACCTTTTATCATACTGATTTATGCAAGATATACCTTTTATCATACTGATTTATGCAAGATATACCTTTTATCATACTGATTTATGCAAGATATACCTTTTATCATACTGATTTATGCAAGATATACCTTTTATCACATGATTTATGCAAGATATACCTTTTATCATACTGATTTATGCAAGATATACCTTTTATCATACTGATTTATGCAAGATATACCTTTATCATACTGATTTATGCAAGATATACCTTTTATCATACTGATTTATGCAAGATATACCTTTTATCATACTGATTTATGCAAGATATACCTTTTATCATACTGATTTATGCAAGATATACCTTTTATCATACTGATTTATGCAAGATATACCTTTTATCATACTGATTTATGCAAGATATACCTTTTATCATACTGATTTATGCAAGATATACCTTTTATCATACTGATTTATGCAAGATATACCTTTTATCACACTGATTTATGCAAGATATACCTTTATCATACTGATTTATGCAAGATATACCTTTTATCATACTGATTTATGCAAGATATACCTTTTATCATACTGATTTATGCAAGATATACCTTTTATCATACTGATTTATGCAAGATATACCTTTTATCATACTGATTTATGCAAGATATACCTTTTATCATACTGATTTATGCAAGATATTACCTTTTATCATACTGATTTATGCAAGATATACCTTTTATCATACTGATTTATGCAAGATATACCTTTTATCACACTGATTTATGCAAGATATACCTTTTATCATACTGATTTATGCAAGATATACCTTTTATCATACTGATTTATGCAAGATATACCTTTTATCATACTGATTTATGCAAGATATACCTTTTATCATACTGATTTATGCAAGATATACCTTTTATCATACTGATTTATGCAAGATATACCTTTTATCATACTGATTTATGCAAGATATACCTTTTATCATACTGATTTATGCAAGATATACCTTTTATCATACTGATTTATGCAAGATATACCTTTTATCATACTGATTTATGCAAGATATACCTTTTATCATACTGATTTATGCAAGATATACCTTTTATCATACTGATTTATGCAAGATATACCTTTTATCATACTGATTTATGCAAGATATACCTTTTATCATACTGATTTATGCAAGTATACCTTTTATCATACTGATTTATGCAAGATATACCTTTTATCACACTGATTTATGCAAGATATACCTTTTATCATACTGATTTATGCAAGATATACCTTTTATCATACTGATTTATGCAAGATATACCTTTTATCATACTGATTTATGCAAGATATACCTTTTATCATACTGATTTATGCAAGATATACCTTTTATCATACTGATTTATGCAAGATATACCTTTTATCATACTGATTTATGCAAGATATACCTTTTATCATACTGATTTATGCAAGATATACCTTTTATCATACTGATTTATGCAAGATATACCTTTTATCATACTGATTTTATGCAAGATATACCTTTTATCACACTGATTTATGCAAGATATACCTTTTATCATACTGATTTATGCAAGATATACCTTTTATCATACTGATTTATGCAAGATATACCTTTTATCATACTGATTTATGCAAGATATACCTTTTATCATACTGATTTATGCAAGATATACCTTTTATCATACTGATTTATGCAAGATATACCTTTTATCATACTGATTTATGCAAGATATACCTTTTATCATACTGATTTATGCAAGATATACCTTTTATCATACTGATTTATGCAAGATATACCTTTTATCATACTGATTTATGCAAGATATACCTTTTATCATACTGATTTATGCAAGATATACCTTTTATCATACTGATTTATGCAAGATATACCTTTTATCATACTGATTTATGCAAGATATACCTTTTATCACACTGATTTATGCAAGATATACCTTTTATCATACTGATTTATGCAAGATATACCTTTTATCATACTGATTTATGCAAGATATACCTTTTATCACACTGATTTATGCAAGATATACCTTTTATCATACTGATTTATGCAAGATATACCTTTTATCATACTGATTTATGCAAGATATACCTTTTATCATACTGATTTATGCAAGATATACCTTTTATCATACTGATTTATGCAAGATATACCTTTTATCATACTGATTTATGCAAGATATACCTTTTATCATACTGATTTATGCAAGATATACCTTTTATCATACTGATTTATGCAAGATATACCTTTTATCATACTGATTTATGCAAGATATACCTTTTATCATACTGATTTATGCAAGATATACCTTTTATCATACTGATTTATGCAAGATATACCTTTTATCATACTGATTTATGCAAGATATACCTTTTATCATACTGATTTATGCAAGATATACCTTTTATCATACTGATTTATGCAAGATATACCTTTTATCATACTGATTTATGCAAGATATACCTTTTATCATACTGATTTATGCAAGATATACCTTTTATCACACTGATTTATGCAAGATATACCTTTTATCATACTGATTTATGCAAGATATACCTTTTATCATACTGATTTATGCAAGATATACCTTTTATCATACTGATTTATGCAAGATATACCTTTTATCATACTGATTTATGCAAGATATACCTTTTATCATACTGATTTATGCAAGATATACCTTTTATCATACTGATTTATGCAAGATATACCTTTTATCATACTGATTTATGCAAGATATACCTTTTATCACACTGATTTATGCAAGATATACCTTTATCATACTGATTTATGCAAGATATACCTTTTATCATACTGATTTATGCAAGATATACCTTTTATCACACTGATTTATGCAAGATATACCTTTTATCATACTGATTTATGCAAGATATACCTTTTATCATACTGATTTATGCAAGATATACCTTTTATCATACTGATTTATGCAAGATATACCTTTTATCATACTGATTTATGCAAGATATACCTTTTATCATACTGATTTATGCAAGATATACCTTTTATCATACTGATTTATGCAAGATATACCTTTTATCATACTGATTTATGCAAGATATACCTTTTATCATACTGATTTATGCAAGATATACCTTTTATCACACTGATTTATGCAAGATATACCTTTTATCATACTGATTTATGCAAGATATACCTTTTATCATACTGATTTATGCAAGATATACCTTTTATCATACTGATTTATGCAAGATATACCTTTTATCATACTGATTTATGCAAGATATACCTTTTATCATACTGATTTATGCAAGATATACCTTTTATCATACTGATTTATGCAAGATATACCTTTTATCACACTGATTTATGCAAGATATACCTTTTATCATACTGATTTATGCAAGATATACCTTTTATCATACTGATTTATGCAAGATATACCTTTTATCATACTGATTTATGCAAGATATACCTTTTATCATACTGATTTATGCAAGATATACCTTTTATCATACTGATTTATGCAAGATATACCTTTTATCACACTGATTTATGCAAGATATACCTTTTATCATACTGATTTATGCAGATATACCTTTTATCATACTGATTTATGCAAGATATACCTTTTATCATACTGATTTATGCAAGATATACCTTTTATCACACTGATTTATGCAAGATATACCTTTTATCATACTGATTTATGCAAGATATACCTTTTATCATACTGATTTATGCAAGATATACCTTTTATCACACTGATTTATGCAAGATATACCTTTTATCATACTGATTTATGCAAGATATACCTTTTATCATACTGATTTATGCAAGATATACCTTTTATCATACTGATTTATGCAAGATATACCTTTTATCATACTGATTTATGCAAGATATACCTTTTATCATACTGATTTATGCAAGATATACCTTTTATCATACTGATTTATGCAAGATATACCTTTTATCACACTGATTTATGCAAGATATACCTTTTATCATACTGATTTATGCAAGATATACCTTTTATCATACTGATTTATGCAAGATATACCTTTTATCACACTGATTTATGCAAGATATACCTTTTATCATACTGATTTATGCAAGATATACCTTTTATCACACTGATTTATGCAAGATATACCTTTTATCACACTGATTTATTCAAGATATACCTTTTATCATACTGATTTATGCAAGATATACCTTTTATCACACTGATTTATGCAAGATATACCTTTTATCATACTGATTTATGCAAGATATACCTTTTATCATACTGATTTATGCAAAGATATACCTTTTATCATACTGATTTATGCAAGATATACCTTTTATCATACTGATTTATGCAAGATATACCTTTTATCATACTGATTTATGCAAGATATACCTTTTATCATACTGATTTATGCAAGATATACCTTTTATCATACTGATTTATGCAAGATATACCTTTTATCACACTGATTTATGCAAGATATACCTTTTATCATACTGATTTATGCAAGATATACCTTTTATCATACTGATTTATGCAAGATATACCTTTTATCACACTGATTTATGCAAGATATACCTTTTATCATACTGATTTATGCAAGATATACCTTTTATCATACTGATTTATGCAAGATATACCTTTTATCATACTGATTTATGCAAGATATACCTTTTATCATACTGATTTATGCAAGATATACCTTTTATCATACTGATTTATGCAAGATATACCTTTTATCATACTGATTTATGCAAGATATACCTTTTATCATACTGATTTATGCAAGATATACCTTTTATCATACTGATTTATGCAAGATATACCTTTTATCATACTGATTTATGCAAGATATACCTTTTATCATACTGATTTATGCAAGATATACCTTTTATCATACTGATTTATGCAAGATATACCTTTTATCATACTGATTTATGCAAGATATACCTTTTATCATACTGATTTATGCAAGATATACCTTTTATCATACTGATTTATGCAAGATATACCTTTTATCATACTGATTTATGCAAGATATACCTTTTATCACACTGATTTATGCAAGATATACCTTTTATCATACTGATTTATGCAAGATATACCTTTTATCATACTGATTTATGCAAGATATACCTTTTATCATACTGATTTATGCAAGATATACCTTTTATCATACTGATTTATGCAAGATATACCTTTTATCATACTGATTTATGCAAGATATACCTTTTATCATACTGATTTATGCAAGATATACCTTTTATCATACTGATTTATGCAAGATATACCTTTTATCATACTGATTTATGCAAGATATACCTTTTATCATACTGATTTATGCAAGATATACCTTTTATCATACTGATTTATGCAAGATATACCTTTTATCATACTGATTTATGCAAGATATACCTTTTATCATACTGATTTATGCAAGATATACCTTTTATCACACTGATTTATGCAAGATATACCTTTTATCACACTGATTTATGCAAGATATACCTTTTATCATACTGATTTATGCAAGATATACCTTTTATCATACTGATTTATGCAAGATATACCTTTTATCATACTGATTTATGCAAGATATACCTTTTATCATACTGATTTATGCAAGATATACCTTTTATCATACTGATTTATGCAAGATATACCTTTTATCATACTGATTTATGCAAGATATACCTTTTATCATACTGATTTATGCAAGATATACCTTTTATCACTACTGATTTATGCAAGATATACCTTTTATCACACTGATTTATGCAAGATATACCTTTTATCATACTGATTTATACAAGATATACCTTTTATCATACTGATTTATGCAAGATATACCTTTTATCATACTGATTTATGCAAGATATACCTTTTATCATACTGATTTATGCAAGATATACCTTTTATCATACTGATTTATGCAAGATATACCTTTTATCATACTGATTTATGCAAGATATACCTTTTATCATACTGATTTATGCAAGATATACCTTTTATCACACTGATTTATGCAAGATATACCTTTTATCACACTGATTTATGCAAGATATACCTTTTATCATACTGATTTATGCAAGATATACCTTTTATCATACTGATTTATGCAAGATATACCTTTTATCATACTGATTCACTCGGATTTCCTAGCTTGAACTCTTAGAACTCGACAGAGACATCAGAAAACATCACTCTTAACTAAATAAATCCCTTTCCTTGCACCAAATTCTACTTGTGCACTGAATCTCTAACTATGACAGAGAAATTGTGCGCTTTTCCTTCCTCTCCAGTAGAGTGTCCAAGAGTCAAAACAAGGATATCCCACAAACATTCATCTCTAAAAAAATAATTTATAAGGTATCTTGTTACATTTTTGTTCTTGTTACGTATTTACGGCATATTTTACTTTTTCCTTCTAATTATTCTGAGTGATTTTTCCTTGCACTGACTAACTCATCATCTATGTACCTGAAGATCTCTCATGTCTTCGTACGTCTGCATTTTTAATTCATTGTGTCAAGAATTACCACGATTTGAAGCCAGTATTTGCAGCCTGCTTTAACTAAAGCATATAATATTGCAAAATCTTTTTTTTCTCTCACAGGTGCAGTGCAGTCCCCATTATCGTGCTTAACCTGGAAAGTAACTTTCTTTGCTGAAAAAAGTATGAACAGAAAAAAAAACTTTTATATTTTTCGCTTATCATTTCACGAAAACTTCTCATAAATACCCGTTTACGTAAATTTTACTCTTGTCCCCTATTTAAAATTCTAAATAATTATTTTTAAAACCAGACTCTCCATCCGTCCGTCTAAATCATCGTTTTTATCATTTTTTCTTTTTTTTATAAACTGTATTTTTTTTTTAATTCCTCTCCACTTAATTACAGTATTGAATTCCTGAGGACAAAAAAAAAAAAAAAAATACATCATACATAGAAATTAAAATTCTTTATTTTTTCAACAATATTTGTTTCCAGTCCAGACATGTAGAGAGGTTAGCACGATAAAAGTTCAGTCAATCTGTTTGCAAAATTTTCTCCAAAAAAATACATTGTCAAATTAACAATTTTACATGCATTAACAATTTATAACACATTTCAAAATATGACCTCAAAAGTTCAAGTGTCCTCATGTATATATTAGCTACAGATCATCAATTCTCCTAATTCTTCCTGCAAACAACAATGATTTAACCCAATGACACACATAAGCTATTATCAGCAGCTTGTCTGTCAAACTACGGCTGACAGTTATTCAAAACATCAACAAAAGTCCATAAGGGTCACAATTCATCCGCCGAATGTCGTCTATTTATTGATGAAATACGCAAATGTACATTTGTTGATTTCGTGTTAATATTTATCATCTGTCTCTTTTTGTTTAAATACATTTTTCCGTGTGTGAGTGTATGTTTTTACTTATTTATTGACTTTGCTTCTACTTTCTTTTCTAATCATTTAATTTAATTTAGAATTTTATTCTGTTAATTGTTTTCTTCTTCTTGCCATTGTGTGTGTGTGTGTGTGTGTGTGTGTGTGTGTGTGTGTGTGTGTGTGTGTGTGGTAACTCGCGTAGGATTTTTTCGTGTATCTTAGAGCTCGATTTTCACGTTATGACTTTTTTTTTTTTAAATTTATTTATTTCCGTGGTCAACCAGGTTATTTACGATTTTCCGCACCCTTGAGGGGTGCCTTGGTTACGAGCACCAAACAAATCGAAAGTGTTGAATAGTTGGGTGTGCATATCGGGGAAACACATAACGGAGTGCACAGAACGGGAACTGGTAACGACATTAACAAAACTGTGTACAACGACTACGACTGTGATGGCAATTCTTTTAACACATCGGAGATGATTCATTACTTATGATGGGGACAGACAGTTAACACTTTAAAGGAGGGGGACTCAGTTAACTTTGGAAGAGTGTTTCATACCAAGTTCGTTTACAAAGATGATCACAAGAACACATTTCGTTTTCAGGTTGAAAGATGACAACGAAAACAAAGGTTTACAAAATACATGATGACGTTTATTCTCCCAGCTGGATGATTGATGATCAGGAATTCAATTGCCTTTCAGAGTTACATTTTCTTGTTTCCCTTTCTGGTCGCTTCCAAAAGGATTTCAATTAACTCCACTGCTGTCTCTTCACTCTGAACTAACTCCTTAACTCCACTCTGACTGAACTGACTCTCTGAATATATTTTAAATTACTTTTCTTTGTGACATCAAAACGTGCTTCAGTCATGTGAGAGTCCTCACGTGGATTCTACATATTACACATGTTTCCACACGCCCTTGCAACACAAAGAAAATTCCTAAATTGAATATTTCATTCTCCTAACTCTGACATAGTATATTTAATTATTTCTCAACACAATGGACAATTGCACTACATTGCTTGTATCGCATGTAAATAGCAATATGTATTCACTTGTACTTTTGATTACTGGGTTCAATTCTAGCCTTTTCCTTTAATAAATATTATTTTCAAACTTATTTAAGTCGTTCTTTTAATTAATGGGATCTGTCCCCTTTCGTCTATAACAGATGTGCCTTAAGTTTGGCAATGTTTGGCGCATTTTAAGTCAGGAAACCAGTATCTGCATATAGCCTGAACTGGTAGAAATAAAGCCATTTTTTTTATTTCAATCTATGTTAAATTTATTCAAAAAGCGGAGATTTCAAAAATGGTATTTGAACTGACATTCTGAATCAAATTCTATTCGCCAATCTAATCGTTCCATAATTTTCTCATTAGAAACTTTTGCATCCATAAATCATTTCATAATGTTACACAAATATCGAATTTTCTTCAGATGATTTTTATTTTAAAATATTTGCAGAAAAATATTGATTTACTTTGGATTTTTTCTTTTTTCTAAATGAAAAAAAAAAATAGTTGAATAAAAAAAAAGACAAGCAATAAAAGAAATAGCTTTATTTTAAAAGAACAGTAATGATAGTAATTATGTTTTTGAAGTCTTTTAGGTGAGGATTGATAATTTGTTGCATTGTTTGGACTACTGATTGAAAATAACAGCCAAAATGAGAATAATAGCCGAAATCTTAAAAACGATGATGATGATAATAATAATAATTATTATAATTATAATTATAATACCAATAATGATAGTAATAAATTGAAAAATACATAATGTAGAACACCGAAAAGATAATTACTGACGCAAGAGACACTGAAAAAACAAACATGACAGAAAAAGAAGAGATAAGGGATAAGACGGAAGAAGAAAAATAGAAAGAGAAACTCTACATGGAAGAATCATAAGGATGGCAAAAGATGAGACTAATGAAAACATTTGGCTATAAAAATGGAAACCTAAACAGAGAAACTGAATCCCTAATAACAGCTGCACAAGATAACAAAATCAGAACCAAGCACATTAAAGCAAGAACCGACAAGACACAAGAAAACAGAAAGGGGCAGACTCTGTGGATAAAGAGACAAAACAATAAACCATATAATAAGCAAATGCAGCAAACTAGCTGAAAAAGAATATGAAAATAGACACGATCAAGTGGGGAAGGCAGTACATTGGGAATTATATAATAAACTAATATACCGCATTTTGAGCACCCAGACAATGTTTATAAGTACAAACCAGCAACAGTACTTGAAAATGAAAGTCACAAAATCCTATGGGACATGGATATACAAACAGATAAACCCATCCAGGCAAGAAAATCGGATATCGTAATCTCCAAAGAGAACTCAAAGGAATATGAAAGAGGAAGAAATTCAAGATAAGACCTCTAATAGTACAAGCATTAGGATCAATATCCAAAAATTTTGTGAAAAGAATATAACTTATTGGAATGAGAGTGATAGCTGAGAAGATAGAAAGTATAATAATAATGAAAATGGCTGAAATATTAAGGAAAACACTTGAATGTGAAGACTAACGCACATGAGCTGGTGTTGTTTTAGAGTTTGCCATTGTGCAGACGGAGATAACTCTTGTTTACTAAAAGATACATTCATGTTTTCATGTCATAATTTTGGACGCGATATTTCTTATTAAAGCAGAACATGAAAAAAAAAGAAAACTGCGACGATTTTTTTAATGTAACAAATTTGATAGCATTAATAATATAAAATGTAGTCTTTATGTAACAGTTAAAAGAATCGTTTTTGTTTTCATGTCATAATTTAGGATGCTAAAACCAATAGACCAACGATATTTGCATTAGGTGAAAACATTTGAAAATAAAGCTGCAGCAATGTTTTTTAATTAAAAAGTAAATGTTATGGTAAAATTTAAAAAAATAGTCTTTAACCTTAAAAATACAAAAGATGAAAGTTTCAAATGATATATATATATATATATATATATATATATATATATATATATATATTGGAGGGAGGGCGCCTTTTAACGTCATCTTGTCTGGGTCATTTTGACATTTCCTTTTCTCTTTTATATTTTATTCAATCACCATTCAATCTGTTTTTCTCTCTTCTTCTTCACTCATTTTTTTTCTCTTCTTCTTCAGTCATTTTTCTTAATTACACTTTGTCTCGGCAGCAAAGCTTAAAGCATATCTTATTTTTCTTTTAATAATATTATTGGAATTCTTTCCTCTTTTCCTTGTACCTATTTGTTAATTATTGCATGGATTTCGGTCTTTTGGATTATTTTGGGCCGTCTTCCAAATACACGGTTTCCTTGGATTTTACTTGTGCGAATGGAAATTTAACTAACTTTCTTGGATTTACATTTTTGCATTTTACCGTCATTGGATACTTTATCTTTTACCATACTATCCATTCATGTGAAATCATCTTCTTCTCCACCCTTTTTCCCTCTGTTCCACTTTTTGTTATCAAGTAACCTCTATGACTTACTTGCAGTTTCATCAAATGTTTTTGCAAGAAAAATCCGATCCCACATTTTGCTAATTCCTACCCCCTGATGAGAATAAAAGTATTTCTTCGAAACTCCACGGATTAAGGACTATCCACTTATTTAGTGTTTCCTTTTAAAATTAAATATGTTTTTACTCTTTTTCAAAGCGTTTTTTAACATGCTTTATTAACTATTTGCTCTTATATATATATATATATATATAATA
Source organism: Euprymna scolopes (assembly GCF_053919585.1). Lineage (NCBI taxonomy): Eukaryota > Metazoa > Mollusca > Cephalopoda > Sepiida > Sepiolidae > Euprymna > Euprymna scolopes. The sequence goes on along the minus strand of NC_136482.1, from coordinate 103,713,610 downwards.
TATATATATATATATATATATATATATATATATATATATATATATATATATATACTAGCATGGGTGCCCGGCGTTGCCCGGGTGTTTGGAGGTGTATGATGAGCAAAAAAAAGGGGGTAATTTTTTAAACTTTGACCCCTATTATGACCCCTGTAAATTTATTGTTTTGGGCTCAAATCAAGTTATTAAGTTAGATCCATGCCCACGGAAGCTATATCTAAAATTTCAAGTGTGTAGACCCAAAATTGTTGGAGAAGTTTGGTAGAGTTCTCAAAGCTCAAATCGTTGAACTTTGACCCCTTAATCGCCAAATTTCTGGCTAAAAACCGATCACATAGATTTTTCCAACTCTCAGTACCCTGTATATCAAATTTCGAGTCTGTAGACTAAAAATTGACAGAGTTATTTCGTAGGGAAATGTACACAGACCCACACACACACTTTCACTTTTATAGATATATAGATTTAAAATTTGAGTCTGACAGAATGACAAAATTATATTGCAAACCGATATATTAAACAAACGAACTTCAAAGAGACAAATGAACACATAAGTAAAAACAATTTGGGGTTTGTATTACTGTACACATAGATTTGAAAAAATAGTCAAAAACAAATATATAAATAAATGTTATCAAAGGCAAGATAAGTTACTTTTCTACCTAACTGGATATATTTTTTGTTTTTATTCAATGTAATATATTTATTCAGCTCGAAAAACATACAGTGTTTACCGATGTGTTGGAAAATTGCCGTCTCACACCCTCTTTAACACCGTAAGTTTGGGAAAAGGTGTTATAAATAAAAAAAACTATACAAAATACTATTAAAAACCCGCCGAATATGTCAACCTATGTCACGGTAACATATATTGAGCGTTGAGCGAGTTTTTAACAGTATTTTAACAGGGCACATCGTAAAAACTGACCCATTAATTTTTCCTGAAGTAAAAACTATATAGTTTTTAAACTTTAAAACTGTACATTATAAAAAGAAAACTGTTCGAGTGATTTTTTTTTTTTACATGGGTGTCACCACTTATCAAGGCCCAGAGGCCACTCAAGGATAAGGGTTAATAGGTATACATTAGTCATTGTGATTTTAGCATAGTAAACAGTGGGAATTTTGTAACTTGGATTACTTTGAAAAAGAAAACTGTTCGAATGATTGAAAATGAAAACAAAATAACAATGTAAATATATTGATAAGAAAAAAACAAAAACAAACGAAGTTTCCGTTTCAGGAACCCGAGTTTAATTTTATGTCGTAATCATTCAACTCGTTAGCGGTTTTATTCAGCGATTAGGGATAAACCATACGACATATCTAATTACCAAAGCGTCGAAGCGATTTTTTTTAAATTTTTTTTTTATTAAAACTAAACCTGTTTAGTTTTAATGAACCAATTTTTTTAAAGCCAACACTTTAGTTATTTTGAGAGCGTGCAACTGCACCCGAAAGGTTTGATTAGGAAACTAACATATCCTTTTATGACTCGAAAAAAAAAAAAAGGGCTTTTTATCGGCTTCTATATTTTTATAAAGTAATAGGGTTCGTGTGTTTCTGTCTGTGTGTACAGCTCTCCATCATCAACGAAATATAAAAGGAGGTAAGGGGTAGATCTCTCCTGGTAGAGAAACATTAGAACCCATTTTAGGATGTTTCTGTTATAGGAGACATAAGAATCTTTGCCTAATTTCTTTATATACTATTCTACAAAACCACCTCCATATCGAATGACTTATGCTCATTGCATATCACATTATGTTAAATCTCTTAACTAATTACCTCGACCTTATTACATATTGGAAATATTCTAATCATTTCCAACTGTACTATTTACAAAATCTATTTAACATTTAATCTATCTATCTATATATCACATTATATTAAATCTCTTTAACTAATTACCTCGACCTATATATATATATATATATATATATATATATATATATATATATATATATATATCTATAAAAACAGAGATGTGTGTGCCACAGACGATTTCTGATTGGTTAATCCAATAATCACATCTCCTAAAAAACAATCGTTTCTACGCTCTTACCTTTACCATAAAATATTATGGCTTTATTTATTGTCCATCTTGGAAGGGTTTAATTTTTTAATAACTTGTTATTTACAAATTTAAAAAATACGAAACTATTATACGAAACTAAACTACACGAAACGCGCACACACACACGTTCACTACCGTCACGTTGTTATGGCAACCAAACCCGCTGACTTACATAAACAGTAAACACACACAGTAAATGTGATTTTCTTCATTTTCTCATTTCACTCGTGGTCTTAAATTCATTTCGGGTTTGTATTACTGTACACATAGATTCGAATAAGTTGCCAAAAAACAAATATATAACAAATAAATGTTATCAAAGGCAAGATAAATTACTTTTCTACCAAACTGGATATATTTTTCGTGTTTTTATTCAATTTTAACATGTTTATTCAGCTCGAAAAGCATACAGTGTTCGGAAAATTCAAGATGGCGGCCGATTCTCTCTTTAACACGGTAAGTTTGGAAAAAGGTGTAATAAATAAAAAAACCGGTTAAAATACTGTTAAAAACTCGCTCAATATATGTTACCGTGACATAGGTTGACATATATTCGGCGGGTTTTTAATAGTATTTTGTATAGTTTTTTATTTATAACACCTTTTCCCAAACTTACGGTGTTAAAGAATGTGTGAGACGCCATCTTGAATTTTCCAACACATCGGTAAACACTGTATTCTTTTCGAGCTGAATAAACATGTTAAATTGAATAAAAACACGAAAAATATATCCAGTTTTTATCGGTTTTTTACCTTCTCTGCAGAAGTACAAAAAAAAACAAACAAAAAAACAGAAGGTACTTTTACAGAATGTTAAACTAACCCTAACCGATGTTTTATGTTTAGTTTAGGAAAAGTCAGAAGAAACAAAAGTCATTATTGCATGAAATATACGTATTTAGTTGAAGTATTGTTTATATCAATTCTTTCGAAGAAATTTAGCAAGAATACCTGTAAACCAGGAAATCGGTAAAATGTCATCATGGATGAATACTTGTCTATTATAATTTCTACCCTTGACAAAAACTTAGCCATAACAAAAGAGATTTATTGTTCAGATTGTTTTTGAGATTGATTTCTAAAAAGATATTTTATAAATAAAATCGACTTTAAAATTAAAGACTTAAATTACAATAATTGAATTTAAACATTCTTATTTCAATATTTAGCACATAACACCTGTAAAAATGATCACAATGTCAGGATTTCATTTTATTTCACAATCGATGGCAAATTGTGTAGATTGATATCTCATTATATTAAATACTAATATTTAACATTAGTTTATCATTTAAGCCGATAAAAAGCCCTTTTTTTTTTCGAGTCATAAAAGGATTTTGAGTTTCCTAATCACCCTTTCGGGTGCAGTTGCACGCTCTCAAAATAACTAAAGTGTTGGCTTTAAAAAAATTGGTTCATTAAAACTAAACAGGTTTAGTTTTAATAAAAAAAAATTTTTTTTAAAAATCGCTTCGACGCTTTGGTAATTAGATATGTCGTATGGTTATCCCTAATCGCTGAATAAAACCGCTAACGAGTTGAATGATTACGACATAAAATTAAACTCGGGTTCCTGAAACGGAAACTTCGTTTGTTTTTGTTTTTTTCTTATCAATATATTTACATTGTTATTTTGTTTTCATTTTCAATCATTCGAACAGTTTTCTTTTTCAAGTAATCCAAGTTACAAAATTCCCACTGTTTACTATGCTAAAATCACAATGACTAATGTATACCTATTAACCCTTATCCTTGAGTGGCCTCTGGGCCTTGATAAGTGGTGACACCCATGTAAAAAAAAAAAAAAAATCACTCGAACAGTTTTCTTTTTATAATGTACAGTTTTAAAAGTTTAAAAACTATATAGTTTTTACTTCAGGAAAATTAATGGGTCAGTTTTTACGATGTGCCCTGTTAAAATACTGTTAAAAACTCGCTCAACGCTCAATATATGTTACCGTGACATAGGTTGACATATTCGGCGGGTTTTTAATAGTATTTTGTATAGTTTTTTTTATTTATAACACCTTTTCCCAAACTTACGGTGTTAAAGAGGGTGTGAGACGGCAATTTTCCAACACATCGGTAAACACTGTATGTTTTTCGAGCTGAATAAATATATTACATTGAATAAAAACAAAAAATATATCCAGTTAGGTAGAAAAGTAACTTATCTTGCCTTTGATAACATTTATTTATATATTTGTTTTTGACTATTTTTTCGAATCTATGTGTACAGTAATACAAACCCCAAATTGTTTTTACTTATGTGTTCATTTGTCTCTTTGAAGTTCGTTTGTTTAATATATCGGTTTGCAATATAATTTTGTCATTCTGTCAGACTCAAATTTTAAATCTATATATCTATAAAAGTGAAAGTGTGTGTGTGTGTCTGTGTACATTTCCCTACGAAATAACTCTGTCAATTTTTAGTCTACAGACTCGAAATTTGATATACAGGGTACTGAGAGTTGGAAAAATCTATGTGATCGGTTTTTAGCCAGAAATTTGGCGATTAAGGGGTCAAAGTTCAACGATTTGAGCTTTGAGAACTCTACCAAACTTCTCCAACAATTTTGGGTCTACACACTTGAAATTTTAGATATAGCTTCCGTGGACATGGATCTAACTTAATAACTTGATTTGAGCCCAAAACAATAAATTTACAGGGGTCATAATAGGGGTCAAAGTTTAAAAAATTACCCCCTTTTTTTTGCTCATCATACACCTCCAAACACCCGGGCAACGCCGGGCACCCATGCTAGTAAATGATAAACTAATGTTAAATATTAGTATTTAATATAATGAGATATCAATCTACACAATTTGCCATCGATTGTGAAATAAAATGAAATCCTGACATTGTGATCATTTTTGCAGGTGTTATGTGCCAAATATTGAAATAAGAATGTTTAAATTCAATTATTGTAATTTAAGTCTTTAATTTTAAAGTCGATTTTATTTATAAAATATCTTTTTAGAAATCAATCTCAAAAACAATCTGAACAATAAATCTCTTTTGTTATGGCTAAGTTTTTGTCAAGGGTAGAAATTATAATAGACAAGTATTCATCCATGATGACATTTTACCGATTTCCTGGTTTACAGGTATTCTTGCTAAATTTCTTCGAAAGAATTGATATAAACAATACTTCAACTAAATACGTATATTTCATGCAATAATGACTTTTGTTTCTTCTGACTTTTCCTAAACTAAACATAAAACATCGGTTAGGGTTAGTTTAACATTCTGTAAAAGTACCTTCCGTTTTTTTGTTTGTTTTTTTTTTTTTTGTACTTCTGCAGAGAAGGTAAAAAACCGATAAAAACTGGATATATTTTTCGTGTTTTTATTCAATTTAACATGTTTATTCAGCTCGAAAAGAATACAGTGTTTACCGATGTGTTGGAAAATTCAAGATGGCGTCTCACACATTCTTTAACACCGTAAGTTTGGGAAAAGGTGTTATAAATAAAAAACTATACAAAATACTATTAAAAACCCGCCGAATATATGTCAACCTATGTCACGGTAACATATATTGAGCGAGTTTTTAACAGTATTTTAACCGGTTTTTTTTATTTATTACACCTTTTTCCAAACTTACCGTGTTAAAGAGAGAATCGGCCGCCATCTTGAATTTTCCGATACATCGGTAAACACTGTATGCTTTTCGAGCTGAATAAACATGTTAAAATTGAATAAAAACACGAAAAATATATCCAGTTTGGTAGAAAAGTAATTTATCTTGCCTTTGATAACATTTATTTGTTATATATTTGTTTTTTGGCAACTTATTCGAATCTATGTGTACAGTAATACAAACCCGAAATGAATTTAAGACCACGAGTGAAATGAGAAAATGAAGAAAATCACATTTACTGTGTGTGTTTACTGTTTATGTAAGTCAGCGGGTTTGGTTGCCATAACAACGTGACGGTAGTGAACGTGTGTGTGTGCGCGTTTCGTGTAGTTTAGTTTCGTATAATAGTTTCGTATTTTTTTAATTTGTAAATAACAAGTTATTAAAAAATTAAACCCTTCCAAGATGGACAATAAATAAAGCCATAATATTTTATGGTAAAGGTAAGAGCGTAGAAACGATTGTTTTTTAGGAGATGTGATTATTGGATTAACCAATCAGAAATCGTCTGTGGCACACACATCTCTGTTTTTATAGATATATATAGGTCGAGGTAATTAGTTAAAGAGATTTAATATAATGTGATATATAGATAGATAGATTAAATGTTAAATAGATTTTGTAAATAGTACAGTTGAAATGATTAGAATATTTCCAATATGTAATAAGGTCGAGGTAATTAGTTAAAGAGATTTAATATAATGTGATATGCAAATGAGCATAAGTCATTCGATATGGAGGTGGTTTGTAGAATAGTATATAAAGAAATTAGGCAAAGATTCTTATGTCTCCTATAACAGAAACATCCTAAAATGGGTTCTAATGTTTCTCTACCAGGAGAGATCTACCCTCTTACCTCCTTTATATTTCGTTGATGATGGAGAGCTGTACACACAGACAGGAACACACGAACCCTATTACTTTATAAAAATATAGATATATATACATGAGTATATTTATATATAAATATATATTTATATATATGTATAAATATATATATGTATATATGACTACTTAATTTACTCACATAAAATTAATATACGGAGGTATAGATTTATGCGTAAACTTTAAGTATTTACTTCAAAAGTGCTCAATACGTAGGTAGAGCTAGTTAGTAATTTATAAAATATATATGGCGATTAAGCTACACTGAATATTCGGAGTTTCATCCACTCTGAGGAGTCCTAGAGTGGATGACCTCGTCAAGAGGGACATTGGTAAACAAATTGCTAATATCAAAGGAGACCAAATAACAGTTGTTAGCGGTAAGAGGAAGCTCCTTGATAGTCGATGCGAAATGAAAAGAATCAGGTGTGCAATGTGTTGAATAAAAAGAACAGACTGGTTCAAGAATTAAAACCAGCCATTTAGCCAGATTGTGTTGGGCCGAACCTACCATCGACAAAATTGGTCTCAATGGAGTATCAATTTTGTGTACCTTAGGCAATCCGTAAATCCTGGAACGTTGAGAGCCCACCGGTCGGATATCATTATAAACTTCCTTAGATAAATATTTAAGTTTATGCCATCGAAGTAGTTTATTTTGAAGCTTGGTTTCAATTGAAGGAGTGTCATCGGAGTCCAGGGAACCTAAACAGATAAATTTGCTATCATTGTTAAGAATTAGAAAGCATTTTTGCAATGTAGTCTTGACGGTCAAGGATAACTACACCGTTGCCTTTATCTGGGCGAGAAATGTAAATCTCATTATTGCATTTTAATTGCTTAGCCGCAATGAAATGATTACTTTGCCAAATAAAGTGGCGAGAAGACATATTGCATTGACTGAATTTATTGGCTAATTCAGTCAAGAGAGATTTAACAATATTTAAGTTGTCACCCGAACCATTATTTTTTATTTGTGAAAATAAAATCTCAAATTCACTAAGAGTTTGAGTTACGTCAATCTGGCGAGGAGGGACACAAAATTCAAGTCCCCTAGACAACACAAACGTATCGACTTCTGACAATTTAAATTTAGAGAAATTAAATATATGCTGATCCGAGAATGAAGGCTCGCCGCATTTATTTTTAATCAAAAGGTTTAAGAAATTAGTAAATTTTTGATTGTTTGTATGACGACACTTAACATCCTTGGCTGAAAGTAGCTTAGAAAATCGAAGTTTATCAAATGGAGACAACGTTTTCCAAGCGAGAGTCCAAACCGAGTAATATTTACTCTGTAAGCTAAGAAGCACATCAGACTAAAATGTTATTTCGTCTTTTAAAAGGGCCACCGTAAGGTTCCAAGAATTCCTACATTTAATCTTGGAAATGCGTCTGCAGATATAGCCCGGTGCAACATGATTCGATAGACATCCACGAAGGAACTTGATTTTACATTTGATGGAGGTGATCTTGTTTCTCAGGTGAATTATATTATTTAACGAATGAATGAAGTTTTTGCCATAATGGTTCAATAAATGGGATATAACTTTATTCGATTGGCAAAATTTTAGAATAATTATAAAGAAGTGAACCATCGCGTAAATTCAATCAACTAAAAAATGGAAAACGGGGTGAGGAAAAGAAAAAAAATATATAATGGGGCAAGTTATATGTACAATTCAATAAAATAAATAAGTCGATTAAAAACGATCGTTAAAATACACACAAAGCGCTTTTCGTTCAGACTAACATTTTCAAGGGTCATAAGTCTGAAAATTATTATTATTATTTTTTTAAATATTTGGTAGTGGTATGGAGTAAGAGCGGAGAGGAGGTTAAGAGAAGAAAAAAAAAACCTGACTACCCAAATAATTCTAATTGAAGCCGGAGGTTTCTCTGCTTGCACAAAGTAGGGCGGTTAGCAATGATGGCAAGTGCTTCGAGGACAGACAGGTGGAACTTTGTGCGTCCTCGGTACAAAACAGAAAAACACTCCGGAGAGAAAACAAGAACGCACTCCTTTTTATCGACCAAGTGTTGGCCGATGGACGATTCTATCAGTTGAGATTTTCTGGTAGTAGGTTGATGATCTCGGATGAAACGGGGAACATGTTGGGCGATTCTGACCTGAAGACGCTGGGTCGTCTTGCCTATATAGACGGCACCACACCGACATTGAAATTTATAAATAATATTACTTGTTTGAGAGATAGGCAAGACATCCTTACGAAATGGGGGAAAGGCGGTTTTTGTGGAAAAGGCAATACGGAGCGATAGAGCACCAAAATTAGAAGACACCAGAGAGGAAATCTTATCGCAAATAAGTTGGCCTTCAAGTCCAATCCAGGGTAACTTAAGGTATACCGGAAATCTAAATGGACCGTATTTTGGTAGCTCAGAAAAGGATTGAATTTTTTTTATTAATAACTAAGTTAATTAATGTAGGTGGATATCCATTCATAATAAAAATCCTTTTAATGTTTTCAATTTCCACATCAATAAAAGGTGGGGAACATTTCACATGCGTTATGTTGACGACACTTTTTCTTGTTTCGCAACGCATGATGAAGTTGTGTCCTTTTTCCACTTATTAAATAATTTACACCCTTCTCTCAAATTTACGATGGAGGTGGAAAAAGATAACTCCCTTCCTTTCCTTGATGTGTTAGTTTCCTTTATGACATCTATTTATAGAAAACCCACTTTCACTGATCTTTATCTCAGTTGGGATTCTTTTGCACCCACAACCAGGAAACTAAATCCTATTAGAAACTTAACCCATCGGGCACTTGCTATTTGTTCCCCACCTTTTATTGATGTAGAAATTGAAAACATTAAAAGGATTTTTATTATGAATGGATATCCACCTCCATTAGTTAACTTAGTTATTAATAAAAAAAAATTCAATCCTTTTCTGAGCTACCAAAATACGGTCCATTTAGATTTCCGGTATACCTTAAGTTACCCTGGATTGGACTTGAAGGCCAACTTATTTGCGATAAGATTTCCTCTCTGGTGTCTTCTAATTTTGGTGCTCTATCGCTCCGTATTGCCTTTTCCACAAAAACCGCCTTTCCCTCATTTCGTAAGGATGTCTTGCCTATCTCTCAAACAAGTAATATTATTTATAAATTTCAATGTCGGTGTGGTGCCGTCTATATAGGCAAGACGACCCAGCGTCTTCAGGTCAGAATCGCCCAACATGTTCCCCGTTTCATCCGAGATCATCAACCTACTACCAGAAAATCTCAACTGATAGAATCGTCCATCGGCCAACACTTGGTCGATAAAAAGGAGTGCGGTCTTGTTTTCTCTCCGGAGTGTTTTTCTGTTTTGTACCGAGGACGCACAAAGTTCCACCTGTCTGTCCTCGAAGCACTTGCCATCATTGCTAACCGCCCTACTTTGTGCAAGCAGAGAAACCTCCGGCTTCAATTAGAATTATTTGGGTAGTCAGGTTTTTTTTTTTTTTTTTCTCTTAACCTCCTTTATTTTCACCCGACGCGTATTTAAGCGAATAAGCAAAGGCCCCTGTTTGTTTGCAAACGAACTGACAGTCTGAGTCCGCTGCGACGGGCAAATGCTAATTTAATAGGCATCTGAGGAGAAATATTTATGGGCACTGATTCTTGGTCCAGTGATTAGAGCTGCAGACTGTCAACACGATGGTTGTAGGTCAAATCCATGCCTGGGAAAAAGTGCATGTCTAGCTGCACTGATGAGTTGTAATACAACGAAACAGTACTGTATGTAGATGACTATATATATATATATATATATATATATATATATATATATATATATATATATATATGTTGTGTACAGAAAGTTTTTAGATGAGATAAATCATTGGTACCGTCGGTTTCAAGCCCAATAATAAGGACCGTTTAAGGTATCCTTATCAAGCTCTCCTCAGCTAGAGATGAATATTGGCTGAAGAGAGCTTGATAAGGATACCTTAAACGGTCCTTATTATCGGGCTTGAAACCGACGGTACCAATGATTTGTCTAAAAACTTTCTGTCCAGAAAATATAAATACGCTCTTACATTTCGGATTTTCCTTTTAATTGAGCACTCTGCTGGATTTTTTTTCCAAAAAAACTAATCATATATATATATATATATATATATATATATATATATATATATATATATATATATATATAGTGAAATTGTGTGTGTGTGTGTGTGTGTGTGTGTGTGTGTGTGTGCATTTCCCTACCAAAGTACTCTGTCAATTTTCAGTCTACAGGCTCAAAATTTAAAATAATGGATATTGAGATTTGGGAAAATCTTTTAATTGGTTTTCGGATAAAAATTTAGCTGTCAAGGGATCAAAGTTCAGCGATAATGTAACCTCCAAGGAGGCAGTAATTTGGTTACTTTTTTGTCAATCCATGTGACCCTTAAAAGGACGTGGAACTACAACCATTGAACAATCTTTGAACAACTCATAAATTTCAATGATATTTACTAAGATAACATTAACAATTTGTTAAAAATTATTTCTCATAAATAATAAAAAGAAAAACATTTTTAAAATTTTCTACTCACTTTTCTTTTTCACCCTCATTGTTAACTTCTTTTTTTCTCTTCCCCTTGCCTTTGGTCTATAGTATTTGTTTCCTGTACTCTCCTCGGTGTCATATTATTATATATATAAGGTCTTTCTACTGTCATCTTCTCTTGGATGCTTTTATTCCTTATTTATGGATGGAATACACTCGCACATAGTGCTTTTTGGATTGTTCTCTCATAACTTTTTACTCGTTTGAAAATCAGCTGTTTATTCCTTACCTCACATTTTGACATCCTAAAACATGAATCATTCAGATTTTGCCTTCTCTTTTCTTATTTGTCCCTATTGCCTCAGAATTATCTCCCTTGGATTGATATTATTTATTATCCTTGAATCATTCAGCCAACTTCGGGCCAAGATCACAGTGTAGTATCTGTTATGATGTTACACTTCACTTTTTCTGTTTTCAGTGGAGGAGAAATCGTGCATGACTGATACAATTTATATTTTTGTTCCTATCCAGAGTGCCCATGTTTGGGAAGCTGGATTTTCCCCACATTAAAAACCAACCTTTTCTCTACATCTGCCCTCTTGGAGAGGTAAGTAAAAAGGAACATTAGAAAAATGCGTTCTCTTGTGCAGATATAGAAGAAAACTCGTACCATGCATGTGCGGAAATGTGAATTAGATCTATCCTCTTTTATGGCTGTTTTTTTACAGATGGCGGGTGTAATCTAACCTGTACCAACTTGGTATGATCTTCACAAAAAACACTGGAAGTAATTGTATTAATTTAGACTCCTTTTTCTGGTGGCAGTCGCCCAGACTCCTAGAATGCCACAATAAAGTGTGTGTTATTTATCATTAAGAAGACCACATTCATAGCTGAACACAAAAAGATAACAAAATATCAGGACCTAAAAAATGATCTGAAAACGACATGGTCTCTGAAAGAAATAAACATTATACCAGATGTGATAGGAGCAACTGACATAATAAAAAAGAATCTTCAGAAATACTTAGAAGCAATCCCTGGAAGACCAAGTTGTAACGAAATACAAATAGCAGCCATAAAGGGAACAGTGTCTATTCTGAAAAGAGCCCTCGGATATAAATTTAAATTGTAAATTTAAATCATAGCAGAATCAAGTGTTAGCTCCAGGTGGGAGCCCCTTGATCTCTTAAAACTGACTGAAGTAAAATAGATTAAAAAAAAAAAAAGTGAAAATGTATGTTACTTATTAGTAAGTCATAATTACTTATACATTGTTTATGTACCTTCTCTATCTATAATTCTGGAAACATATGTCTTTCTTATCATAGTGAGGCATTACTGTATTCTTTCCTCAGTAATTATGCATGTGGTTTTACACATGTATATATTAACTATCATCTTATATGTTCCCCCGTTTACATTTCTTGACAAATTATGTGAAAATAAGTGTGTATTGTCTCCTTTTCCTCTTTTGTCCAACACTCATGATGGCACGACACACAAAATGGTTGCCTCATGCATGGGAAAGACATACCCAAACAGCTCCTTCTAAAAACGTAAATACTTGATTATAAAATATTCTTAAAGTTACCGGCCAAAATAATTTATAAAAGAGTAAAATAATGTTTTTTTAATCACCTTATCTCAGTGCTAACAGACACACACCAACAAATAAACCGATAGGTAATCTATAGAACTCTTTTAATTAAGAAAATTTTATATAAACTTTACATAAATTTTGGTATTTATGCAGAATATAAACCGTGTTGAAAGAATAACGTTATAATTTAGAAACCCATTCTTAACATGGGGATGGGAGGGCATTTTGTAGCTATTCTGTAGTTTTACCTAATAATTTAATAAACAAAAGATATCGTAAAAATTGAATTTAACTTGAAACCGTATTCTGCATAAGTATCTACATTTTTTCTTATTTCTAAATGAAATGAAGAGATAAAATTAATGTTTGCTATGTGAGTTAGGCATCATCAGTTCACAAGAATTATTGCTCTCTGGCAGATTTCTTCAAAATATTTCAACATATTAGAAACTAAGAACTTTTGCCTATCTGAATAAATAATGAATCAGAAAGGGATGATTTGCAAACATTTGCAAAATGCCTTTAAATTACACCTCAAACTTACTGTAAAATATTGAAATATATTTTGCTTCCTTGTAAGGTGTTCAGAATAATAGAAAAAAACAATAAATAAGATAATATATTTTAGTATGTAGACTATTGTTCTTAGTTATTTGCACAACATTTCGACCAATGTAACCTCCAACCTTCTTCAGGTGTATCTTACTGAACGCAAAAATCTTTTTGTCAAACACAGGAATCAGCACAGAATTTAAAATAGAACCCTTTATTTAATCCACAGAAGCTCTCGTTTCATCAGCCATGACCTGGTTAAGTCTTCAGTAATTCACAATTGTATTCTTAGTATCGCCTGCGTGGAGGATTGTATCCTCAACAGACTAGTAGAATGTGTAAAATGCTCAATGTTTTAAAAAGTTATCCTCATAGAAGACGACTGTAAGAAAATAAAAAAAGGTGAATTCATGTTTTTTTATTCATAAAACATGGAAGTGGTCAAAATAAATGTTAAAAATTATTTTTCATTGTATTTCTGTTTAATTAAACGAAACCCACCATGCTTCTGGAAATTATCAGTCGATTACATTCAATTTTATAGTTTCCTACATTAATTCTGACCAAACTAACTTTCCCAAAAGCAGTCATACTTAGAGAAAGTAGGAGTATATTTCACTCAGTCAAAAAAAAAAAAAAATTACTTCTTCCTCCCCATCAATCAGTGGGAAATCTACTTCATCAGAAAAAACCCTGAATGTTTTATTTACTCATTCGGTGATATTATCTTTTCCTAGATAAATAAGCACCACTTCCTTCAACTCTAATTTTTATTTTTAAAAGAAAACAAATAATGTTCTGAAAAAAAGTTAATTTAAATAAAAAGAAATGCAATAAAAAGTAATTTTTAACATTTATTTCAATCACTTTCATTTTTTACCAACAACGTGGATTCTATATATTATTTTAATTGGGATTCATTATTGAGATGAGTTTTATTTTATTTTTTATTTATTTTTTTTAATTACATTTTCACCCCAAACAAGGCACATTGCCACTTTGGTGTAGGGGGCTAATATCAGGGGCAGCAACTACTGGGGCACTATGTAGGGATTTGGGCAGCAAGATGTTGGTTCACGTTACACTTGAACTTCTGCATGTCAGTACAGTTGGGGAAGCAGGGACCTGGAATGGAATTCCAGAGTCTAGCGGTTCTGAGGAAGAAACTACTAGAGTAAAAGGCTCTCTTGCATCTAGGGATCTCTACTGTGAAGAGGTGGGATTTAGCTGCTTGTCGGGTTTGTCGGGGGTATTTACGTCGTGGGGGCACAAGTGTCTGCAGTTTGTCAGAGCATTCACCATTAATTTTTATTTATTGCAGACTATTATCCTCATCTTTTTTTTTTTTTTAGTTGTTGTTTCACAACATTTCGGCCAACTATTCCTCTGGCCATCGTCAGGTGATAACCGTGATGGGATAGGAACTCCAAATCTCTTAACTGCATTCTCAGCAATTACTGCCATCCATAGTTGTTGTCGTCTCACCACGTTTTTGGCCAAGTAAGCCTCTGGCCGACTTTGGGTAGGATTGAAACCGCTATCTTCAGACAATTCTCACCTGGAACTGTAGAGATTCAATGTCTCTATTCACTGCACCACGCAAATTAACTTGGATTCTCTTTTTATTTTCCCACGATCCTCTTCTGTGATAAAATGGAGTAATCACCTTAAAAGGAAGTAGTAGTATAATGTTTAAGATTATTTAAAGAAAACAGATTTTTTACGTCATTTGTAATTTTTGTATTTGTAACAAGTGCGACAATTTCATTGGCTAACGAATAAAAATGGGTAGCCAATAAAAAATACCAGTGTATATAGGAAATTCTTATTAAATAAAATATATAGTATTTAATGGATGAAATTGATTTGCTTTTCAATTTTTGTTTGTAAAGAATACAGACTGATAATTTACATAAATGATCGGTTAGCTAGAATAAAATATCGATTTTCAAAGTCATTGTTATATCAATCTACCTTGGAGAATCTGAATGACTTAATTTTGTATGTAAGATATATTTGTTTTTTTGCCAGTGACAAACTAGGTATTGATATTAGTGCTTTCCATTTACGGTTTGGTTGAAATTGTATGTGCAGCTGAACAAATGTACCATTTAAATTCAAGTTAAAAATTAAATGATTTGAAAATACAAGGTGGAACGATAAAATTGTCGCCTCTAAAGAAAACAACATTACAGCATTATTTTAAAACTTTTATTAAAAAAATTCAATTCAGGTAACTTGATTATGTAGTAGAGTTGACATCTATTCAATGTAGCTGCGTCCAGCCTCAATTACCACCTCGATACGGCTCTGGAACTGGAAGCATAATTTTCCACAAGCACCAGTGGGAGTTCAGTTTATACTCGGCTCGATTTGGTGTTGTGGGAGGTCATGTTAGTGATGTTCTCGACGTATGACCAAACAAAGTAGTCCAGCAGGTTCAGGTCAGGGGAGAAGTGGGGCCAGTGAGAGAAGGATACAAAGTCATAGTGCTCCTTCTGAAGCCAAGCTCGGGTCTCTTTGGACTTGTGGGCCTGCACCGAGTCCTGCTGACATATCCAGGATCTGCTAGCAATCACCTGATTACACCAGGGCTAACTACAATCTTTAGCACATCCAGGTACACTTCAGTGTTGACTTTCAAGCTGACTTCAAAGATGTGAGGTGGCATGATGTGGCCCTCACTTGAAACCACACCAAAGACTATAACTGTGGCTGGAAACTTTATTTTCATCACCCTAAGCACGTCCCTGTTATTCGTGGCAATCCAGCAATGTATTTTTAGGGTACTGGCAATGGTCCTGTTATTATAACTTGGATCGGTAAAGAGCATGAGTTGTTCAGCAGTGCATCTCTAATCTTGCTCATTGAACATTGTGTCACTTTCAGACATGATAGAAGGCTCCTATTGCTCTTGGGATTTGTACACAACTGGCCAACTAATAGATGGTCTACAATAAAAAAGAAAACCGGTTTTCATCAAACGGAAATGGAATCATGTCCTCTTTTCTAGGGCGACAGTTTTATCGTTCCACTCTACCTGTACCCAAATTGAAGACCATGTTTTGTCATTTTGATTTATATAATCAATCCTCTTTAAAAATTGTAATATTCTCTTTAAGCTTTTACTCGTGAATCTGTAACATTTTGATAAACACACAAATGTTAAACGAAGGGAAGCACATTGTTTTTCACACAAGCCCAAACTTGTGCACACGTGCGTTATCACTGGTAAGCGAGCAAGAAATAATCAATAAAAGTCTTTTTTACATCCGTGCGCCGTCTGGTCTTCATTCTTTGGTCGTTGCTTCCCATGTGTGTGTGGTTGTTAATCCCTCAATGGTTGTGATATTCGGTTAAGTAAAGACATTTTAAACTCATGCATGGAAACACAAGGAGACCTGTTGGCGGTTTTAAAGGTTTTATTGAGGAAAGAAGTTCGTTCACAAGGGGAGAGACCAAAATTAATTCCTTATGGAAAAAAAGGCTAGAATTAATTCTTTCTTTGTATTATTTAGATTAATCGGTTAATTGTTCTCATCTTGAATGTTATCTGCAGAATTGTCCAATTAATTTAACTAATGCAAACATTCATACCTCATCTCAAAAGTTCAGAACTGTAATTCAGTCTTATCTAATTTTCTTATTTAACCTTTAAAAATGGTTGACAAACAAACAGTCTCTAGGACATTCACTTAGATCCCTACATTGTTGGGCATTGGTGTGGCCGCTTCCTCACTGCAAACTTCTTGGAAAACTCTGTGTCAAACACGTTATGTAATTTCTATCTGATAATTTTACATTTGTTTCTAGCATAGTTTTGTCTCGGGAGCTAACCTTTGACCCCTATCGCCTCATTCACTGGGTCTATTTCTTTGCTGTCGGGTTGCCCTGACATGTACTTAATGTAATCCTCGCCGAAATTCATACTAGTTAACATAATCTCTACCTACCGGCATAGGGTCCCAATGTATAAAAAATTAAATTGCTATAAATCATTTTGTAACTGCCTTAAATTATTTGGCATTTCTGTTTTAAACAACGATTTATGAAGAAAGTGATAGTCCAGAAAATCCGCACTCAAATTGAGCAATTCTTTCTCCAGATTCACAATTCTGTTTATTGTTAATTATAGTCCCAATCTTTACCTAGATATTTTCAGATGAAGTCAATCTACCAAGGTTTTTTTTTATTTTTATTCCTTGACTTAAAAGGTCATGTAAACCGCAAAAGTGTCTGGTGCAAAATACAATACTTAGGAAGATGGTGCAATTATTTTTACAAATCAACATCCATAGCAACGCCCCCACCTCATCCTCTTCCAAATAAAACCGACACTTAAGATTATTTATACCTAAACAAACGTTATGCTTGACTGAAACTAGAACGCAAGAGTTGTTGATTTCACAAGTTTGCAGGTTATTTGACATTTCTTTCCATATTTAAAATTAATACTGTTATATATATATATATATATATATATATATATATATATATACACATGCGCACGCACAAGAGGAAAATATATTGATAATAGAAAATATATACTGGTGTATTTATATTTATTAATCAATTTAAAACAAGGGAATACAATATAGTGTGTAGGGGTTATGAATGCTTTTTATGCCAAGCATTTCGCGGCCTAATGCTTTTCATCAGAAAATGAAGGGAGCTACTAGGTAACAAGATAAAGATACGACGTCTAGCATGTAAAGATTTTTATTATATCAAAAAGTCTCCATTTAAAGAATCCTTATATACTTCTTTAATCCCCCTATTTTGTAACGGTTCTTGCATATTAATTATTTCAACATTGGGTATTTTTTTTACCCTATTACCTCAATTTTAATTTTTAATCTATGTGCTAATAAACAAAATTCATAATTACCCCTATCTATTTTGCTAACAACATTTTCTCTGATGAGATGAGCTATTCATTGAAAATCCATGAGTTAAGGAAAAGACCTTAATAATTATCTGTACTCTTTTGTCAAACAATGAATTTTGTTGTAATTATACAAATGTCTATATATATATATATATATATATATATATATATATATATATATATGAAAATAAAGGCAGGTATGATATTATAACATTATGCAAAAATGGGAAAGAAAACCTGTGGCCTTTTTAGAAAATTCTTAACGTTTCATCCCCATTTTCGGGGGACTTCAGAAGAAGAATGATAAGGATGATTGAGGAAAATAAAATATACCAAAGACCTTTGGTTATATTTTATTTTCCGCAATCATCCTTATCATTCTCCTGAGGAAGTTCCCCGAAAATGGGGATGAAACGTCCAGAACTTTTTGCATAATGTTATAATATCATACCTCCTTTTATTTTCATATATATATATATATATATATATATATATAAACTGTATCAACCCGACATTGCCAACGTTGACTGGAATGCAGTGAAGTCGTTTTATATTTTATTTATTTATTTTTTTTATTTATTTGCATCATTTTAAACTTATACAGAAAAAGAAATGACATTTAAGTGATAAGGGAGACAATTATTTTTATATTCTTCAACTAAAATATTAGTTATGTTCTTTGCTGATTTTTATTTTTCAGTCATAATTACAAAATGTTTCCATATTACCATATTGACTTTTTGTTACGGGGAGGAGTACATAAGTTTTTTAATAAACTGTAGCTAAGCATGATATTATAGTGCTAATAACATGGTACAACAATAACAAATGAAGATTGTCAGAATCCAAGTGTGATATGTCAGCTTAGATGCTATTTAAGTCTAACTTTTAAAATCTCACAAAAAATTATATTAATATGTTAGAAATCGCACTCATAATAATAAGGTAATTTTAACACAACATAGAACTAGAGTTGACATTACTTATCTTCAACTTCTCTTTCCACTCGGCAGAAAGTCCCAGAAGATGGTTTAAGCAATGCTATAGAAGTCTACTTTTACTTTTACTTACGCCTTCCTCATTTAAAATGTAGTCAGAATAACAGTAAAAGAAAACGATAGGGAAAAAAATTGCTTCGCCAATATTCATACTAATCTATATATCTATAAAAGTGAGAATGTGTGTGTGTGAGGACACTTCTAAACCTATATACTCAACGAATTTTTGATCTACAGACTTGAAATTTTGTATATAAAGTATTCAAATATATTGAAAACTTTTTAATCGGTTTTCATCTGGGGGAAAAGAGCTGCTAAGGGGTAAAAATAAAAAAAATGGTACTCAGCGGTCATCAGATTTTTTTCCTGTTTGCCAACTGTTCCATGACAGTGCCTGCACAGTTGTTAAACATGACAGATTACGTATGTTAAGAATAAGTAGGTTTGAAAAACACTCTTCGAAGACTGTCAATCTGGCCTAATAGTTATTGTACGTGACTCACTGTCTTTAGGTTTTGGTTTCGATCTTAGCTTGAGTATTTTTTTTTTACTTACAAGAAGCGAACTGTTTAAAAATATATATATATTACTCGCATGCATATGTCTCAGTTTCTTTCCGTTTTTTTTTTTAATTTCATTTTTTAAAAATGAATTTAATGTTGCGTTTAATACCTACGGTATTCCTGTTTATAATAAACTAGCATAACCTGTTAACTGGCGTTACCTGGTGGAAACATCCCCCTCTCATAAAAAATAAAAATACGGTTGTTGTTAGTGGGCCATCCTTAACGTCTAAATGTTAAGAACGGCTTTCAGAATAGACACATCCAACCTCCTCATGTTAAGAATGTCGTATGGAATAGACACTTTCAATCTCGCAATGGTAAGAACAGCTTTTGGAATAGACACCGCATGTTATGAGGAGGGATTGTCAAAATATTTGCTCCAAATTTAACCTTGATATTTTTTGTCCGCATACCTACCCGTAAAGACTATAAACCAGAAAAAAATGTTGAGGATGGCAGTGTCATGCGTAGAGAAGTAGACTTGTTTATTGTGCATGTGTAGAACAGTGAATGATAGTGCATAATACATGTCATTATATCTCAAAAACTACTTGTCTTCGCCAATGTTAAAAGAGATTGTCTTATTCAGCATAGTCTAAAACCTATAAAAGTTGTCAGTTTAAAGGAAATTTTGTAGATAGAGCTAAAGTAAAAGAGGTAAAAAATTACCTGAAATAAAAAGTTAATGTTGATAATGTGTCACGAAAAGAGAAGTAAACAAAAAACCAATATACTAAAATATATATATATATATATATATATATATATATATATATATATATGATGATGGACTCTCCGTCGATTTTCGACGTATGAGACTCCGAAAATTGACCTGAAGGTCTAGAACTCAGCGTGTCGGCATTCACTTAGACGTATGTGGCACTTTAGTCCTGCTAGAGACTTGCAATGGCGACTGCAGTGGTGACAGACATATAACTGCGAGAATTTAGCTCCACACTGCTCAGTATTATTTTTTGACTTGACTCTCGCTTCTTTTAGTTTTTCGATGCAAAACGCCGAGAACTCCTTGATTTTTCTGTCACACATTTCTATCCACTTCCTTCTGTCTTTTGCAGTTAGCTCAATGTTGTTATATTCAATATTTAAAACCTGCAAATTAGACTTTATTTTGTCTTTGTAACGCAATCATGGTCGCCCCACGTTTCGACGGCCTCTGTCTAATTGGCCATACAGGTTATATATATATATAACAAGTAAGTCTATCTGTAGGCAATGTAATAAAGGGTAAACTTGTACTTTAGTAGCATAAATTATTTGACAAAAAAAATTTCAGAAACTGGCATAAATGTAGTCAAATACAAACTGAATCAAAATTAATGAAAATGAGGATTTTTCTGGATGTAATTCAGACTTTGGGTGTAAAACTGTGTTTTATATAAAAAGAAATAGTTTTTATGATTTGTTAGTCTGTCAACAAACGAAGCATCCACACTAATAGGAAATAATAAAAAAAAAAAAAAGGCAGAAAAACAGAATCCAAAACGTTCCCATAAAAACAAAGGAAAACAAAACCAAAAAAAAAAAAATAATGTAAGGGTTTTGAAGACGTTTCAAAATCGAGAAATAATTTTCTGTTTTTTTGCCTAATCACCCCAATGTAGGCTCGGTGCGACTTTGATGTACGGGGCTACTATCTAGGACATAAATGCATGCGTAGTATACTATTGAGTTGGGCAGCAAAATGTCTGTTTATAGTACACATTTTTTGGTGCTGTTTTACAATAATTCACAGTGCAAAGGGAGACAACTTGTAGTAAGAGATTCATTCGTATTTTCTTGTAGTAAGAGATTCATTCATATTTTCTTGTAGTAAGAGATTCATTCATATTTTCTTATTATAAGTTAGGACCCTCGATCCAAAGATATTTTTTTAAATCAAAACATTGAAGGGACAAAAATAGGACGAAAAATATTTTTTTTTAATGGTAAAGAATTTTTTTTTAAAATGGTACCATAACATGTACTGTTTAGAAAAAGAAAAGACAGAAATAGTTGCCGCAGCTTATTTTGTAAATGCTTTAATCTAATGGAAACATTGTTGGTTTGCTTATGTTTTTTGAAAAACCGTATTATATCACTTACTTTTAAACCAACGAAAAAGGTGCAGCCACTTCTTTTGTAAATGTTTTCATGTAATGAATGTATCGTTGGTTCGTTGGTCTTTTGTTAATAGTCGGGTACAGACAACAGTTTGTATTCATTTACTAAGAGATTAGTTAATTTTTATCATCGCATAATTTAGGACGCCAAAACTAAACATGATAAAAAGAAAGCTGCAACGAAATTCTTTTATTGTCACAATATGTAGATAATGTTAATGTAAATAATGCAAAATGGCAAAATTTACAACGCTGAAACCAACGAAGCAACAGTATTTGCAATAGATGTAAACATTACCAGAAGAAGCTGCAGTAACTTATTTGTACCAAATTTATGACTATTTATTTGTGTAACTTAAAACTGAATGTTATGGATGTTTTTGTAAACAATAGTCTGTAATATTGCAGAAAAGTGGCGGTGGGAAATTATAATTGATTTAAAACAATGTATGGCAGTAATGTGTGTGTAGTTAAAGGTGAGGGTATAACTACGTAAATTTATGAACATGAGCATGTTAGAATTTTTTTTTTTTGGTTTAATATGCATAAAATTAGTGATTTGTGTAGATTGAGCAGCCATATTGTTTAAGGTTTAACGTGTTCGTTTATTGTAATAATGTGTGTAATCCTGAATAATAGAATTTTATGTTCTCAGCCAATGAAAATAGTCGGAATGTTGGTGGAGAGATATTATTATTTCGAATAGTGAAATGTAAAAGTAGTTGTATGTGTATAAGGGTTTCATCCAGTTAATAAGGGTGTCAGAGTAATATAGTTATGATGTTTATATATGTACCCAGTGTTAACTAGGAGCAGTGGGAGGACTTTGGAGTTAGAGGGGAAAATACAAACTACTTTATCTGAAGACTTTGGTGATCGTGATAATGTTGCTCGTAGGAAATAAGGTATGATTTTATAACGAGTAAATGTCTATAACGGCATTCAAAAGTTACATAAGATCGTGGGTAATAGTTTAGACATAATAAATTTGTATGTGGCATCTGTTATTTCAAACCTACCATGTTAACAGGGGAATTTCTGCAATCATTTTATTATATAGTAGATAAGAATTCCGCATTAATTAAAATATTTTATGACCTGGCAATGTCAGGCAACCTCCTGTATTCATATAAAAATCACAGAATCAGTAATTTAATTTTTCATCTATAAATTATTATCATCATCATATCTGACGATCTAAAGACAAAATAGCATCAATTATTGACTTTTTATTTTGATTGAAGGATTTTTTTTTCTGAATTAATTTCGAATGGCGAGGATTGTCTAACTTGCTACTTGATTTCTGACTTCCCCTTAACACTTGAAATGCTTTCGTCTGGCATGTTTTTTACTTGCTAACTTTTTCATGATTAGATAGAAACTCATATAATTCTATATATATATAAAAATACAAACAAATAGATATTGGTTTTTATCATAGAGTGGAGAATATAGAGTTGCTTTTAATATTACTGACATATTTAAAATCTGGGGGAAAAAATTAGCTCTTCTCTGCATGTGTGTTAACTGATTCAGACTAAATTCTGCTAAACTTCCATTCTCTTGCAAATCACAACCATATAAAATTTGAAAAACTTTAAAAATACTTTTACCATTCCATATGAAATATATAATTTATTGAATAAATCCTGAAAAAAAAATGTTACTAAAATTGAATAATTCTGAGAGATTCTCTCTGGATCATCCAAGTAGCAGCATCTGATTCAATAGAACACTTTTATCATTCTATTGTTATTTTTTGGAGAAAGGATCTGGAGAAACCAATAGAATGAAATGTTGACACTATAAACCAGCAAACATATATACTTGTTCAAGTTCTACAAATAATGATTATAGTATTGAGCACAATTCAATCAGATATTCACCAATTTTCTTACTAATAAATGACTTTTAATTTATCTTTTATAAGCAAAACCTATCTGCTATTTGCAGGCTATTAATTTAGCTTACAGTCTTTTTAAAGGTATAACTTATATTACATATTCTTAATATGAATCTATCATAATTTGAAAAATGAATAGTTTTCATTTAAATTTCTTGAAATTAAATGAACATAATATTTTAAGAAGGTTTTTAGTTAGTCATCGTTTTTATCGAATCACTTTAATTACTGATAATATTAATCAAATTATTACATACAGTCGGTGTTGTCTATTTTGCCAATACTTTTGTATAATACCAATTTCTCACCTCTTCTGATGGGAAGCATTTTGCTTTGAAATGCTATGGCTTAAAGAGGTTCCCCCGTCCTTTTTTCCCTTACTTTAACCGTCTTTACCCTTATTGACATGATAATATAATAACGTTCTTTAATTTTAATCCTCATCTTTTTATCTTTTCATATTCTTTATTTGATGGTTACCACTTATCAAGAACAAGAGGCCCCTCTAGGATAACTGTTAATAAGTGTTAGGGAGATGGTAAGACAACACCATCATGATCAGTAATGGTGGAACTTGGGTAGGGTTTAATTATATAACAGGACGGCTCAACAAGAACTTATTTATATTGGACTTGAAAACATCCATGTTATAATCAGCCGGGAAGCAGACTCACCGTTATTTGTTCCACAGGCCAACACTTCTAGATAAAAAAAAAACGCTGCTCATGGAATCTTCTTTTAGTTTTAAGAACAGATACAGCATAAGGGAAATTGTTAATGATTATATATGTCGAGTTTTGTTATTTTTCTAGCGATAATTATATTCAGTATGAATTACTCTCCTTGAGAGTTTAGGAAAAACTGTCTTCCTTACAACGGAATAGTCACACCACAATTTAGAGACATGTATGAATATATGTATGTACATAGCTATATTAATATAAATACAAACACATACACACATGTATTCGTTGTTTATGTATTCACTTAATTATTATAGATAAAATAGTCATCCCTGGACACATGTTTCACCATATCTGTAGCTCATCAGTGCAGCTAGGCTCAATCCAGCAACCACTCACCACAGGCTCAATTGCTGCTGGATCAAGTCTAGGTATAATCAGACGTGCTGATGGGTCATAGATACAGTGAAACATATGTCCATGGATAAATATTTCATCTATAATAATTAAATAAATAAATGTGTGTGTGTGCGTGTGTGTGTGTGTGTGTGCGTGTGCGTGTGTGTGTGTGTGTGTCAGAGAGAGAGAGAGAGCGAGAGAAGCGTCTCCATTGGTTTAATCATGTCAAGCACAATTGTGGGTAAATTAACAGAGCCTATGCCATGGAAGGTGATGACTTGTCTGACATCGATACTTCATGAGGGAGTACCATGGATTGAACTAAATAGCATAAAGACATCCAAGCGGCTGCCAATGAAATCTGTCTATAACTGGATAGTCAGTAAATCAGTAACATGAAAATAGAATAATAAATGAACAACACACAAAAATTTATTAATATCTGTTTAAAAATATTAATGCTAATTAGGCATATAAATAGGTTTTTGGGTCTTTGCTCCCTACTACAGGGTGGAACGATAAATTTGTCGTCCTAAAGAAAACAACACTACAGCTTTATTTTAAAACATTTATTGAAAAAAATCAATTATGTAGTAGAGCTGACATCTATTCAATATAGCTGCACTCAGCTTCAATTACCACCTCGAGACGGGTCTGGAACTGGAAGAATGCTTTTTCCACTATCGCTAGCGGGAACTCGGCAAATACTCAGTGATCAAGCTGGCTTTGATGTTGTAGGAGGTCATGTTACTGATGTTCTTGATGTATGACCAAACTAAATAATCTAGCGGGTTCAGGTCGGGGGGAGGTGGGCAGAGAGAGGAGTGAACACAAGAAGTCAGCAAATAAAATCTTTTTTCTTTTTCATTTATGTTTATAAGAAATGATTACTCATGTCCCAAAATAATAAGCATATTTAAACATTAATTTTATATAAAATTAGCTTGGCTGCCTATTGAGAATGGAAAGGGCTTGGGTGATGTGGAGGAGAAAATATGTGGTATCCAGATAAAGAAGTAACATTTCCAATTCTGAAGTTTTCCAAACTCTCAGTGCAAAACAATACCGTTCAGCTATAATCAAATTTTTTAGTTCACCCCCCCCCCACCCAAAAAAAAACGACGTTATAAAAAAAGACTAAAGTCGAGAGGGCAAGGGAATTGAGTTCTTGAAATCGAACTAAGTATTCTTTTTTTAATTACAGAAGCCCCGCAAGGCTCAGAAAGATAGTATTTCTGTGATAAAAAACATATAATATCTATCTTTTCGCTTTTTTTTTTTTTTTCATTTATAACCTTTGTTATTATGTAAAGTTCTTTGGGGGAATGTGAATCTTTGGGGAAATTTGCATTTTTCTTTTCTCCATATCAAATAGGCTAAAGAGTTTGTAGAGTAATAGTACTTTTCCAAGATAGTCTATTCGTGACATCCTCAACCGCTCTCTAGACATCTTTTTTTTTACAAGGAGGTCACCACTTATCAAGGCCCGGAAGTCACTCAGGAATAAGGGTTATTGCATATACAGTACGTTGTACGTTAGTGTTGAGATTTCATAAAGTGTCTACTTAAGGGGGCGGTTCATCAGGAATTTGTTTACGTTGGATTTGAAGACATCCAAGTTGTAGTCAGGTGAGAAGCAGGCAGACGGAACAGAGTTCCACTGTCGTGCTGGTCTAAAAAAGAAGCTGTGTTCATGGAATCTACGTTTTGATTTAGGCACAGATAGAGAGTGGGGAAAATTTTTGACAGTGGCTTCAGCTAGACGGGTGTTTTTCGTAAAAGATTGGCGAGGTGGGACCAGAGATTGGAGCTCAGACGAGCACTTGCCATGGAAATAACGGTAAAACAAAGACAGGCTCGCAACGTCTCTTCTGTGGGAGAGAGTTTGCAGGGAAGAGAAAAGGGCATCCCCCACTAAGCCACGAAGTCTATTTTGTACTCTGTCAAGGCAGGATAGGCTGTTTTTAGCAGCTCCTGCCCAGATATGGCAGCAGTATTCCATCCTTGAACGTACTTGGCTTTTATATAGATAGAGAATTGTATCAGTAGTGAGATATCTTCTGGAGCAGTAGAAGGAACCCACCATCTTTCCAGCGACCTTGGCAACAGACTTGATGTACGTGTTTCATTTCATATCAGGAGTAAAGGTCAAGCTCAGAAGCTTGTCAAAACATTGAGCTTCGCCTAGGCGAGAGCCATCCATTTCAATTGATGCCAGAGGGGGATCAGAGCGTTGATGATGTAAAGATAGGAGCTTGGTTTTGGATGCATTAAAATGACCAGCCACGTCTTCCCCCACTGAACTATACGCTCGAGATCAGAGGAGAGAGAATCAGAGAGAACTTTGTCATTTACAGCCTTTGATGTGTTGCCGTAGATGGTCGTGTCATCAGCATAGATGTCACCGAATGATTTAAGTATGTGTTTAGGGAGATCATTGATGTAGATCAGGAAGAAAGTTGGGCCCAGGATGGACCCCTGAGGGACTCCAGCATTAATACTGCAGGCCTCTGATTTTTGTCCATCGACCACTACTCTTATGAGCCTATTAGAGAGAAATGATTTAATGATTGAGAAAACATTTCCAGTTATACCGTAGCTGGAGATCTTGTGAAGTAGGCCTTTATGCCATATCTTGTCGAAGGCCTTTGATATGTCAAGAGCAATTGCCCTAGAAAGGTAGCCTTTGTCAAGAGATTCGCTAATCCTATGAGATATAACCATTAGCACATCTGCGGTAGATCTTGCAGAATGGAAACCATATTGCGTGTCACTAAGGAGGTTATTTCTGCAGAGGTGGTTGACTATTTCTCTATTTAGTATGGATTCCAGCAATTTACTCATGACATAGGTCAGTACTGAGAGGGAGAGGACTTATCACCTGAATTCTTAAATACAGGGCATACTGATGAGGTTTTCCAGGGTGTTGGAAAGCACTTCTCCTTAAGGCAACGCTTAAACAGTTTTGTAAGTATGGGAGCAAGTTCAGGTTGAAGCTTTTTTAACACTATAATTGGGATGCCGTCAGGGCCAGTTGCTTTACTGAAATCAAGGTTCTTGATTAGTTTGGCGACCTCACGCACAGATATTTGTATATTACCTATCTTAGCATGATGTGACGTACAAATCGCTACCATTTGTGTGCCATCGCACGAGTAGTTCTTTGTCCACACCAGATGTCCCATAATGTTTTCATCCACAGAAAACAGCAGTCGTCTTTCACTGCAAGTAGTTGGTTTTATAGGGGAACTAGGGAGATTGTTACTGGTTGCTAAAAACACCGGTGGATTATTGTCCTTCACTCAGAGGGAATCAGACGATGAGGAGAGAGACTGGAATTGGTAATATGAAGAAGCTCTGTCTTTTATTTCTAACCTACTATGTTTGGTAGAGGTCCATCACTAGTGCTGAATAAAACAATTGTTTATTATATATTCTTTTATGTTGTGTTGTAAGTTCATTTTAAATTACAATATGCAAATAACCCGTGTATATTATATTTGGTCATGTTTTCCTTATTCTGTAGCCATAAAGCATCGAGTTTAGTGAATATGTTTTCCCTCACAGAATGGTAATGATAATATAAAGAAGAACTAACAGTTCAATGAATAGTAATGTTTTCACACACACACACACACACACACACACACACACACACACACACACACACAATCATCATTAGAGTTTTTTTTATCAGTCCTGGAAGAGAAGCTCTCCTTGGTTTCTTTTCACTTTGTTTTACTAGGTGTGGCCAAGTTCGGTCAAGTTGGCTATTGAGGTCGTCTCTCCACCAGTTTATTATTATTAATTTTTTTTTTTACTTTTCTTTAAGTTTTTTTTTTCCATTACCTTGGGGTCTGTTTTGTTGCTCTATATTTCCACCAGTTGTCTGTGCATCTTGAAACATGACCTTCCCATCTATGTTTTGTTGGTCTTATAGAGTTGGTGATGTCATTCACGCCAATTTGCTGTCTGATTTAGAATATATATACTTCCATCTGCTCACTGATTCATTTGCTTGAAGTTTATGCATTTATTTATTTATAATTATGTTTGTCAGTAACGTGTGTTCCCTTCCTACACAAGAAACTTAAATACACATATTCTATATTTAACCATTGTTAACATAATCTTAGAAAATAAATATTAAATATTTATAAACTAGCAGTTCAGCCCGGCTTCATTTTCCTGTTTTAATTTGTTTGCTTGATTCCATGTTTGTGATTCCCATCGATCTATCTCTATGATCTGCATCCCTTAATACCAAGCCACATACAATAATCGTCACATGGGATTACCAGGTGATGTGTTTTTTTTTTTGTTCCATAGCTTTGATGTATACTTTCTCAGTCAAATAACAACACAGATTTATTCACGGACTACTCTATTTCTTCCAGGACAATGGATGTTCTAGATACAAAATTACGCTAGAAGAGGAACCCTCCTGCGATTTCTTTTCATTTTTTTTTTTTTTTTTTTTTTTTTTTACAGTTCATGTTCCACACCTTCTCTCCTTTAAGTGTTGCCAGCAACACTTTTCAGCCAACTTTCCATCTCTGAAATGGAGAATCAGAGTCTGCAATTTTTTCAGGAGTCGGTGTCTGCTATTTTTTTTTTAAAACCAACTCCAGAGTTGTGGATTCGGCTTTATATCAGACGACTCCTCATCTTTATTTATATGTGTTGTATTTCTATTCGTCTATGTGTGAACTCGTGTTTTTATTAAAAAATTAAATAAAGAAATCTTTGAAATTCCCTGATATTTCAAATTTGTTTTTTTTTAATACAGAATACCATGCAATGGACATGAAAACTTGATCTCTCAATTTTATGTCGCTATGTCATCTCCATGTAAATTTGATCTAGTTTCCCTTATGTTATACTTATAATTATTATAGCTAGTTCATGCTACTCTTCACGGCCTAGTTGTGATTTGTGTATATCTTTTGGAATATCCTATTGATTGATCCAACACTCCCAAGAATTACAATAAAAATATCAATTTGAAAAGTGATTTTGATTATAAAATGTCCTTTAAAAATCAATTTAATTTTTATTTATTTATACATATAAAAGGTAAAGATTTCAATTGTTTAATTTGCTGATTTATCGCAACTCTTCATACTATTATGCAATTTTAACCTAACCCGTATCTGTATTGATGCACCGAAGCAGCAGTCACTCAAGGCAGGTTGGATTGACTTCCTCTGAAGGAGGGATTCTCATAGGATCAGCAACTTCACAAGCAGTTATTAGTTGCTTCTATGTCCCCCTCTAGGAAGATGACAAATTAGGTTCTTATAAAGTGGTTTACATACAGCACCTGGTATTCCCAAATGGCCACTCAGCTGGTACTGACCAGGCTAAATGTTGATTAACTTTTATGATCTAATGAGAACTGGTGTGGCAATGCGATTTTGCCGTATAATTTTACTCGGCAGGTGATTGCGCTGATGTGAAAATGTCAAAATCCTGGTGAGATTTTGACTTTGTGAATCAGTACCACCTGGTGCACTGTCAACAGACTGATAACCTAATTGATCTTTATTGCAACGTTGATAATATCACCTATTGCTGGGTAATGTATTAGTATATGTCTATATTTGTAATCTTTATCTTTTAAAGTGTCTGACATTAAAATCACATGCATTAGCAATGATATGCTCCCCAGGCACATATTTTCTGCTAACACATATTTAACATAAGTAATAAACTGGCGATTGTTAGGATTGTTTTTGAAAAGGTTATAACGATTCGAAGGATGTATACACTTTTTGAGGACATCCTGTAAATACAGATTTTGCAACATCTGTTTTTATCAACCTTGGAAATGTTTCAAATTGAAGTAAATCAATATTTATGTGTTAGTAGAACAGATGTTACACTTTGATTTCAACTAACCACCACAGAAACCGCATTTAGAAACAATGATGGAATGAGAGCATGGTAATCACTTGGATTAAATAAAGGGATCCGCATGTAGATTTCTGAGTCAGACATAAAAATTCTCGAGTTTGACTAGATACACCTGAAGAAGGTCGGAGGTTACATCAACCGAAACGTTGTGCAAATAAAATGAGAACAGTAGTCCAAAGGATACAAAAAATATAAACGATCAATCCTTATCTAAAACCTGTAGAAAAATTCTTGTAAAACTTTAGAGTGGAATCAATTTCACATATAAATGTAACATAAAATGGTCACTAGTTTTTGGCTAGATAGTTTTTAAGGACATGTAACCATTTTCTTTTAAATCTTGATCAATTGTCCTCACTTTTTGAAGATCAATTTTAAGTGCGCATGTTGGGGGTTCAAAGTGAAATATAAAATAGTTACTTACTTTTTTGGAGGGCAGGAGGCTGTTGAGAAATCGGTTTTTCATGATCCTATAATTTAACTTTTAATGGTTTCGTTGTCACGGTCACATTATGTACATGTTTTCAGTCTTTAAAAAAAAATATTTTATTTTATTTTTTGCATTAAGACTAAAATTAGCAGTAGGATTAAGGAAGTGCATCTGTTTTGTTATTAGTTTTAATATTGACATTTTCATACTAAAGTTTGATCAACTATTACATTTATGAATTAGCATCGAGGTTAGGATTCCATTTTTATTATAATAGTAGATTAGTGCAAAAGCTTCAGCATGTTATTTATTTTTTTTTTTTAATTTCATCTTGAAAATAAAAACCGTGTGTTTTTGAAAAGCTTCATTGATAACAATAATGACCTTTGCTCTCTATAACTTGATTTCCTTTTTCAACGAGCTTATAAATGCTTCACTTGTAAATATTTTTTTAGGTTTTGATATAAAATATTAATCCAACTTATATTGAATATCCTCTTGTGCTGTTAACTTAAGGCCATCTAAATGGTTTTATAATCCTTAAAATAAGTGATATGTAATGTGGCCGTTACACTTTAACCGTGTCATTACATTTTGACCACTCGGACCCACATGTTATCTGGTACTGCTGCAGTAACAAGCAAATAAAAAAGGACATTAAAAAAAAAATACTAGTCAGCATTTTTTAGGTGAATACAAAAAGCATTCATTCCAGTATTTCTGACAACGTACTTCACAGTGTTTCAAAATATCACTCACGCATTAAACATGCCTGTCGAGATGCTCTTTCACGCATGTCTTTTGTTGTGAATATGGATTATTTCCTCTTTGAATATCCAAGCTATAAAAGCTGTACATTTCCACTTGTCAAGTACGAGTAGTAAGATTCTTAATTGAATAAAAGATTACTAGACGGAATCTCTTGTCCTGTTTTCATTACATCTTCGTCATCATTTGCCTTTCTGCTTTTCAACCACGTGACACATTTTCTCTTATACCGCCCAAGAGTCAAAACATGTCCAATCGCTACCTTTGCTTAACCGCATGCTGTATTTTTCATTTTCCTTTCTCTCTCCTTCTTCTTCTCGTTATGTCAGTGCATGCACACTTGCTTAATTTGCATATGTGCTAAGACGGCTGCTGCTAATATTTTTGCTAGTCAGATGTCATAGGCAGCAGTTAATTTTATCACATGTGCCCATACGTGCTATGTTACCATAAGACCATACCGCTTTGTTACAGATAATTAGAGGGAGCTAAGTCAGGAGAATATAAAGGATGGGGCAAGATTTCCTAAATAAATTTCTAACAAATCTTTGGTCAGTAGTGTTACATGTACTGAGACTAAAGCCGCTTTCAGGACTGCCAGGAACCACTGTAAAAAGGTAATAAAGAACGCAAGAGGGCTGTATGCTCAGTCCGTTAAGTCCAAATTAGTTGAGTAGCGGTTTGGTTCCCACCAATTTTGGCAAATAGCAAACAGAATCCTGAACAGAAGCGTGTGCTCTATCCCAACTATCATCAATGGACCTGAGGTAATCTCGTCAGCATCAGACAAAGCCAAACTCTTTGTCAAGAACTTTGCAGCTAATTCTACCTTTTGCGAACAAGGCTGCCAACCTCCAATATTTCCTCCTGTACCAGAAAACATACTATGTGATATACAAATATCTGTACATGATGTTGCCAAGCTAATCAAAAGCCTTGATTCCAGTAAAGCAACTGGCCCTGACAGTATTCCAATTATAGTACTCAAAAAACTTCAACCAGAACTAGTGCCCCTACATACAAAACTGTTTAAACGTTGTCTTAAGGAGAGTTGCTTCCCATCACCCTGGAAAATCTCATCAGTATGCCCTGTATTAAAGAATTCAGGTGATCGCTCATCTCCCTCTCATTACAGGTCAATAAGTCTCTTGTGTGTCAGGAGTAAGTTGCTGGAATCTGTGTTAAATAGAGAAGTAATGAACCATCTCAGCAAAAATACCCGTGTCACTAAGAATGGCACAAAATATGGTTTCCATTCTGCTAGATCTACAGCAGATGTGCTTACAGTTATACCTCATAGGATTAGCGAATCTCTTGACAAAGGCTACCTTTCTAGGGCAATTGCTCTTGACATATCAAAGGCCTTTGATAGAGTATGGCATAAAGGTTTACTTCACAAGATCTCCAGCTATGGTATTGCTGGAAATGTTTTCTCAATTATTAAATCATTTCTCTCTGATAGGCTCATAAGAGTAGTGGTTGATGGGCAGAAATCAGAAGTTCACAGTATTAATGCTGGAGTCCGTCAGGGGTCCATCCTTAGTCCAACTTTCTTCCTGATTTACATTAATGATCTTTCAAATCACATCCTTACATCATTCATAGACATTTATGCTGATGACACTACTATCTATGGTAGCACATCTAAGATCATAAACGACTAAGTTCTCTCCGATTCTCTCTCCTCTAATCTTGAGCAAGTGGTACAATGGAGAAAGAGGTGGCTTGTTACTTTTAATGCATCTAAAACCAAGCTTTTATCTTTACATCATCAATGTTCTAATCTCCATCTGGCATCAATTAAAATGAATGGCTCTCGTCTTGGGGAGGCCTCTTGTTTTGACAAGCTTCTAGGCTTAACATTTACTCCTGATCTGAAATGGAACACATACATTAAATCCATTGCCAAGGCCGCTGGAAAATGGTGGGATCCTTCTATCGATCCAGTAGATATCTCACTGCTGATGCAATTCTCTATCTATATTAGAGCCAGGTACGTCCAAGGATGGAGTACTCTTTCCATATCTGGGCAGGAGCTGCTAGAAAGGACCTATCCTGCCTCGATAGAGTTCAAAATAGACTTCGTAGCCTTGTAGGGGATGTCCTTTTCTCTCCCTGCAACCTCTTTCTCACAGAAGAGATGTTGCGAGTTTGTCTCTGCTTTATCGTTATTTACATGGCAAGTGCTCGACTGAGTTCCAATCTATGGTCCCCTCTCGCCAAACTTTCACAAGAAACACCCGTCTAGCAGAAAACACTATCAATAATTTCCTCCGCTCTTTATCTGTGCCTAAACCTACGTAGATTCCATGAACAAAGCTTCTTTCTTAGAACTGCACGCCTATGGAATTGTCTTCCGTTTTCCTGCTTTCCAGCTGACTACAATATGGTTGTCCTCAAGTCCAACGTAAACAAGTGTTTGATGAGCCGTTCCATATAAGTTAACAAATTTACCGAATTTCCATTACTAACGACTTTTATATTGTCTAATTGTCTACTTTAACCCTTATCCTCGAGTGGCCTCTTGGCCTTGGTAAGTGGTGATGCCTATGTATATAAAAAAAAATTAATACAAGCATTATCATGATGGGAGATGATTTTCTTTCTGTTGTCTAAGGAAGTTCATTTTGGGTTCAGAATATTGCAGAAAAATATTAATAATGCTTTAAAAATCTGAAAGGAAAAGTTTAAGTAATAACAAAATGCATAAAATAAATTACAATTATTTAAAATGCACCTACGAACCGGTAAAAACTTTTGCATCAACTTGATATACCTACTTTTTAAGTAATAAAAAGTAAATAATGATTTTTTTTTTGTTATATGTTAAGTTTTGCACCATAAAAAATGTTGAAAATTTGCTTACGCTCCTCCCTCAAATTTTATCGATATAAAGAAAAAAAAATGATTCTTAAAATCTCTCTCTGGTTTAAAAGTGGGTAATTTTATGCAAAAAGGCTTGGTAATGAAAGCAGCAATTTTGTAAATAAAAACAAATTATTAGATGAATTGTTAACGTTTTTCTTTTAAATAATTAAGTCGCTTTTAATATATAATACAAGAAATTTGATTATTTGGGTGCAAAATTGCATTATAATTAACACTGAAATAACGGGTGAAAAAAAAAAAACAAAATTCAAAAACAAATAACTGTTACCAAACGCAAGAAAGTTTATTTTTCTAGCTACCTGTATATTTTTCACATATCTTTACTAATTATAAGATTTATTATTAATATATTTTTTATCATCACGTTTACTTAGCCAAGCATGCATATTTTCCATATAGCTGTCAATATTTGGGTAAGTTGTTTATTATTATTATTATTATTATTATTATTATTATTATTATTATTATTAATAATAATTAAGAATAATGATAAGGAGAAGAAGAAGAACCTAATATTTGTGATCAACTCCCTCCAAAATCGAGAGCCATGATGGAAAATATTCATGCTTAAGTTAAAGTAGCAAGATCTATTCACAGACGGAAAAGCCAAAGAAAACATGGGAGGAAATGATAAAAAAGAACTTGAGAGAAATAGGAATAAAGACCTGGCCAGAGATAGGTTAATTTGCAATACAATTTCTGCAAATCGTCCAACACATGTAAAACAATCGGTAAACCAATTAATATTATTTAGTCACTTGGAGTTCTCACACAAGTAAACATCAGTGATTGCCGGTCATTACCAGTGAGTAAGCTCTGAGGATGTCCTGTGTGAGAACTCTTCGTGAATAAATAAATAAATTAATAATAATAATAATAATAATAATAATAATAATAATAATAATAATAATAATAATAATAATAAGAATTTTTATTATATTTTAACAGCAGAACTATCCAAAGCAAGAATAACAGAAACAAGAGGTTTATGCAAAAATCGCCCAAATTTATTCTCACTAGTTTAAGTAACCATGACAATGGTTTTCTACCTTTTAAAAGGACAGTTTATCGCATGCAATCTAGTAGCTACGGAAACGCCCGTTAAGGAAAGTTGATTGGGCAGGCACCTTTCTCACATCGTTAGGAGTTGGTTTGGTTTGCAGTACTGTTGCTGATTATGACTGCCTTTGGTCGATAAGAGAGGTGCTACTACTGTTGTCATCGCAGTTGCCATGGTAACATAACTAAGGTTTAGCTTTGAGTACTGCTGCTGCTGTCGTTGTGTGATGGCGTTGTAGGGCTCAAAACCCTGCCTTTGAGATAGTGTCCAAAATGTGTCTCATTATACAGCATTTGAGCTGCTGCTGCTGATGACGATCATCATCATACTCTTTTCTTGGTCAAGAGGAAAGAGACGTGTCACGTGAGACAGAATTATGCATATTTCTATCACATGCACCGGATTTGGTGAAGTGATTACTTCCGGTTAAGTCTCTAGTGTTGGATTGTTGACCAGATGTTCAGAACATGACAATCTTAGATTGTTCTCATCATATCGAAGCGGTTTGTTAAGTTAGCCGTTCGTTTAG
Source organism: Euprymna scolopes (assembly GCF_053919585.1). NCBI lineage: Eukaryota > Metazoa > Mollusca > Cephalopoda > Sepiida > Sepiolidae > Euprymna > Euprymna scolopes. The sequence goes on along the minus strand of NC_136482.1, from coordinate 103,677,186 downwards.
GAGACCCTTTTTCTTGTTTTAGTTAAGACCCTTTTAAGAGAAACATTTTAAAGGGAAAGCAGTTTTTTAAATGTTAAATTATAAACACAAATTAAATAATGAGTTCGAAAGCGTGTTCACAAAAGAGATATTTTATATATGTTTCAAATGGAAGTTTATGTCGATAGGGGAAAAGAATATTTGTTCCTATTTTGAGAGTCCTTGCAGAACAAGGGCGATCATTTGCTGAGATATCAAGGAATTTTTAGTCGATAATTTATGGGCCGTGAATTATCTATGTTTCGGAAAAAAAACATAATATACTAACCCACTTAATTGCAGAAATTAGATTTTACTAAGTTTGTTTTAAATACCTGTTGAAGCGAAATCTCAAGTGTTGAATTGTTAACCACATATGCAGAACATAGTGTTCTTGTCATATGGAAGCGGTTTGTCAAGCTAATCTTTCCCAATTAATTTGTCGGAGTATGCTGGATACAATAGTATTCACTTTATTTAAATTCTGGACTTCATATAAACTAAAACAAAACAAACACACCCAAATAGCACTGCGTCCTAGGATCCTGTAATTCACAGACACGAGTGAGTGAGTGGGTGGGTGGGTGAGATAAGACGACTTCAAACAAAAAGGATTATTATTAAATTATTGGATTCCTTGAGAGGTGACCGTAGCTAAGTAGTTAACGACACGGACTGACAACCTGAGTGTGCCAAGTTCAAATCCAGTTTGTGTCACAGAAATACTTTCATTTAGGACCTTTATGTGGTCTCCCCATAAGTACCCGCTGTTTTCTTAGAAAGGATTCCAACTAAAAATATATGTAGGAAACGAATGCCATCAATAGAATCATCTGATTCATACGACATGAATGAATGACTAGATCACTTATGACGGTCATGAGCCAGTTTTTCTGATGCCACTCCTTACAGTTGAAAAACTGACCCAAGACTGTCATAAGCTGCAAAATTTTGTCCTCACGCTTGTGGCTAAGCTCTCTAGAGTATGTGTATAAGTAACTAAGTTACAGGTTACTAATTTTTCAAATTGACAAATATCAATTTAAAAATTTTTTTCATAGTTTATAAAGATCACGGCCATAAAAGAATGCAAAAAGAAAACCCAAAAAAAACCCAAACTGTTTAGGCATTAAAAGTAGTTTTACAGTGTTTTTTCGTTTTATATTACTAAATGAACAATCATTTCCATAAATCAATAAAATATAATGAAAAAAAATAATATAAATCAATAATATATAATGAAAAAATAATATAAATGTATAATTTATAATGTAAAAATAATATAAATCAATAATATATAATGCAAAAATAATATAAATCAAGAATATATAATGAAAAAAATAATATAAATCAATAATGTATAATGAAAAAATAATATAAATAAATAATATAAAATGAAAACATAATATAAATGAATAATATATAATGAAAAAATAATATAAATCAATAATATATAATGAAAAAAATAATATAAATGAATAATATATAATGAAAAAATAATATAAATAAATAATATATAATGAAGAAATAATATAAATCAATAATATATAATGAAAAATATAATATACATAAATAATATAGAATGAAAAAATGATATAAATCAATAATATATAATGAAAAATATAATATACATCAATAATATATAATGCAACTAATAATATAAATCAATAATATATAATGAAAATATAATATAAATAAATAATATATAATAAAGAAATAATATAAATCAATAATATATAATGAAAAAAATAATATACATCAATAATATATAATGAAAAAAAAATAATATACATCAATAATATATAATGCAAATAATAATATAAATCAATAATATATAATGAAAAAATAATATAAATAAATAATATATAATGAAGAAATAATATAAATCAATAATGTATAATGAAAAAAATATAAATCAATAATATATAATGAAAAAAATAATATACATCAATAATATATAATGAACAAAATAATATAAATCAATAATATATAATGAAATAAATAATATAAATCAATAATGTTTAATGAAAAAAAATATAAATCAATAATGTATAATGAAAAAAATAATATAAATCAATAATATATAATGAAAAAAATAATATACATCAATAATATATAATGAAAAAAAAAATTTAAATCAATATTATATATTGAAAAAAATAATATAAATCAATAAAATATAATGAAAAAAAATAATATAAATCAATAATATATAACTGAAAAAATAATATAAATGAATAATTTATAATGAAAAAATAATATAAATCAATAATATATAACGCAAAAATAACATAAATCAAGAATATATAATGAAAAAAATAATATAAATCAATAATGTATAATGAAAAAAATAATATAAATCAATAATATATAATGAAAAAATAACATAAATCAATGATATATAATGAAAAAATTATATAAATCAATAATATATAATGAAAAAATAATATAAATCAATAATATATAATGAAAAAATAATATAAATCAATAATATATAATGAAAAAATAATAGAAATCAATAATATATAATTAAAAACATAATATAAATCAATAATATATAATGAAAAAATAATATAAATCAATAATATATAATGAAAAAAATAATATGCATAAACAATATATAATGAAGAAATAATATAAATCAATAATATATAATGAAAAAAATAATATACATCAATAATATATAATGAAAATAATAATATAAATCAATAATATATAATGAAAAAATAATATAAATCAATAATATATAATGAAAAAATAATATAAATCAATAATATATAATGAAAAAATAATATAAATCAATAATATATAATGAAAATAATAATATAAATCAATAATATATAATGAAAAAATAATATAAATCAATAATATATAATGAAAATAATAATATAAATCAATAATATATAATGAAAAAATAATATAAATCAATAATATATAATGAAAATAATAATATAAATCAATAATATATAATGAAAAAATAATATAAATCAATAATATATAATGAAAATAATAATATAAATCAATAATATATAATGAAAAAATAATATAAATCAATAATATATAATTAAAAACATAATATACATAAATAATATATAATGAAAAAATAATATAAATCAATAATATATAATGAAAAAAATAATATACATAAATAATATATAATGAAGAAATAATATAAATCAATAATATATAATGAAAAAAATAATATACATCAATAATATATAATGAAAATAATAATATAAATCAATAATATATAATAAAAAAATAAATAGTCTGGAAAACTGCTTCTGTAGTACCAGTAATCAAGAATTCTGGCGAAAGAACTGACCTATTAAATTATCGCCCTATTAGCCTCCTCCCACTTTTTGCCAAAATATTTGAGACCTTAATTAACCATGCTCTAGTCCAGCACCTTACAGATGCTAAACTTCTGACCGACCATCAATATGGATTTAGACAAGCCCGTTCCACGGCAGACATCCTCACTGTAATCTCTGAACGCATATACCATTCACTGGACAAAGCAGGAGAAGGCAGAGCGGTAGCTCTAGATATATCTAAGGCTTTTGACAGGGTATGGCATGAGGGTCTCCTCAGGAAGATTAGATCTTACGGTATTACTGGTAGAATACTTAACATAATTAAATCCTTCTTAGATAAGGTCCTTGTATTTCCGGGAAGACAAAGTATTGCAGACAAATTCCCAGAAATTCTACAAAATGCTTCTGTGACTTTAGAAGACTATTTTGTGGCTCCTCCAGGCAACATACCACTGGAGAAAAAGACAGACTGACGTGAGAATGTAATCATCATCACCTACTATTATTATTCTGTTCCGACGGCATCACACACACACACTTTCACACACACACATTCACACACACACACACACACACATTCTCACACACACACACATTCTCACACACACACACACATTCACACACATACACTCACATATTCACACACACATTCACACACACACATTCACACACACATACATTCACACACACTCACACACACATTCACACACACACACACACACACACACACACACACACACACACACACACACACACACACACACATTCACACAGTAGCTTCAAAACCTAGTAAATGATGCCTTTTTCTCTTCCCTGCAGCCTCCTTACCACAGAAGAGACGTCATGAGCCTGTGTCTCTGTTCCATCGTTATTTTCCTGGCAAGTGCTCGACTGAACTCTATGGTCCCCCTTTGCCAAACTTCTCACAAAAAAAAAAAAATGCTCGACTAGCTAAAACCACTACATATGATTTCCCCCACTCTCTATCTGTGCCTAAATGTAAATGCAGATTCCATGGACAAAGCTTCTTTCCCAGAACTGCCTGCCTTTGGAACACTGTTCTGCTGGTATGCTTCCTGGTTAAATACAACATAGTAGCATTCAAATCCAGTCTGAACAAGTTTTTGTTGAGCCGGCTGCATAAACATTCACGTTCAATGCCACCAAGACAAAACTGGTTTCATTCAATAATTACAAGAAACCTTCTCTACCACCTATAGCAATGGCCAACGACTCTTCATCTGAGAGTACGTCTCTCAAGCTCCTTGGCCTAACGTTCACATGCAACATGAGTTGGAACAATTACATCGAGGGCATTGCCTGGGCCGCTGCGAGGAAGGTGGGCTCTCTCTACCGTGCTAGAAAACTTCTAACACCCGAAAGTATCCTGTACCTCTATAAGGCCACTATTCGCCCATGTATGGAGTATTGCTGTCATATTTGGGCTGGTGCATCTGCTACTAGTCTCTCACTCCTTGACAGGGTTCAAAAGAGAGTCGCAAATCTGATAGGCCCTAAACTGGCATCTAAACTTCAGCCTCTGTCCCATCGTCGAAACGTTGCATCCCTCTGCCTGTTCTACAAGTATTATAATGGTGAATGCTCTGAAGAACTGCAAGCACTTGTGCCCCCACGACGTGAACACCCTCGACAGACCCGACAAGCTGCAAAATCCCACCCCCACACTGTAGAGATCCCTAGATGTAAAAGATCTTTCTACTCCAGTAGTTTCTTCCCCAGAACTGCTAGACTTTGGAATTCCATTCCAGGTCACTGCTTCCCCAACTGTACTGACATGCATAAGTTCAAGTGCAACGTGAACCAACATCTCGCTGCCCTAATCCCTACATAGTACCCCAGTAGATGTTTCCCCTGATAGTAGCTCCCTACACCAAAGTGGCAATGTGCCTTGTTTGGGGTGAAAATGTAATAAAAAAAATTTTTTTTTTAAATATATAAATCAATAATATATAATGAAAAAATAATATAAATCAATAATATATAATGAAAAAATAATACAAATCAATAATATATAATGAAAAAAATAACATAAATCAATAATATATAATGAAAAAAATAACATAAATCAATAATATATAAAAAATAGCATAAATCAATAATATATAATGAAAAAAATAATATACATCAATAATATATAATGAAAATAATAATATAATCAATAATATATAATGAACAAATAATAGAAATCGATAATATATAATAAAAAATAATATAAATCAATAATATATAATAAAAAAATAATATAAATCAATGATATATAATGAAAAAACAATATGAATCAATAATATATAATGAAAAAAATAATATTAATCAATGATATATAATGAAAAAACAATATGAATCAATAATATATAATGAAAAAAATAATATTAATCAATGATATATAATGAAAAAATAATATAAATCAATAATATATAATGAAAAAATAACATAAATCAATGATATATAATAAAAAAATAACATAAATCAATAATATATAATGAAAAAATAATATAAATCAATAATATATAATGAAAAAAATAATATAAATCAATAATGTATAATTAAAAAAATAATATAAATCAATAATATATAATGAAAAAATAACATAAATCAATGATATATAATAAAAAAATAACATAAATCAATAATATATAATGAAAAAATAATATAAATCAATAATATATAATGAAAAAAATAATATAAATCAATAATGTATAATTAAAAAAATAATATAAATCAATAATATATAATGAAAAAAATAATATAAATCAATAATATATAATTAAAAAATAATATTAATCAATATTATATAATTAAAAAATAATATAAATCAATAATATATAACGAAAAAATAACATAAATCAATGATATATAATAAAAAAATAACATAAATCAATAATATATAATGAAAAAAATTATATAAATCAATAATGTATAATGAAAAAAATAATATAAATCAATAATGTATAATGAAAAAAATAATATAAATCAATAATATATAACGAAAAATAATATAAATCAATAATATATAATGAAATAAATAATATAAGACATTTATATATAATGAAAAAAATAATATAAATCAATAATATATAACGGAAAATATAAATCAATAATATATAATGAAAAAATAATATAAATCAATGATATATAATGAAAAAATAATATAAATCAATAATGTATAATGAAAAAATAATATAAATCAATAATATATAATGAAAATAATAATATAAATCAATAATATATAATGAAAAAAAATATAAATCAATTATATATAATTAAAAAATAATATAAATCAATAATATATAATGAAAAAAATAATATAAATAAATAATATATAATGAAAAAATAATATAAATGAATAATATATAATGAAAAAATAATATAAATCAATAATATATAACGAAAAAATAATATAAATCAATAATGTATAATGAAAAAAATAATATAAATCAATAATATATAATGAAATAAATAATATAAATGAATAATATATAATGAAAAAATAATATGAATCAATAATATATAATGAAATAAATAATATAAATCAATAATATATAATGAAAAAATAATATGAATCAATAATATATAATGAAAAAATAATATAAATCAATAATATATAATGAAAAAATAATATAAATCAATAATATACAATGAAAAAAAATATAAATCAATAATGTATAATGAAAAAAAATAATATAAATCAATAATATATAACGAAAAGAATAATATAAATCAATAATATATAATGAAATAAATAATATAAATCAATAATGTATAATGAAAAAAATAATATAAATCTATAATGTATAATGAAAAAAAAATAATATAAATCAAGAATATATAACAAAAAATGATATAAATCAATAATATATAATGAAAAAATTATATAAATATATAATATATAATGAAAAAAATAATATAAATCAATAATATATAATGAAAAAATAATATAAATCAATAATATATAATGAAAAAATAATATAAATCAATAATATATAAAGAAAAAATAATATAAATGAATAATGTATAATGAAAAAATAATATAAATCAATAATATATAATGAAATAAATAATATAAATGAATAATATATAATGAAAAAAAATAATATAAATCAATAATATATAATGAAAAAAAAATATAAATCAATAATGTATAATGAAAAAAAAATAATATAAATCAATAATATATAACGAAAAATAATATAAATCAATAATATATAATGAAAAAATAATATAAATCAATAATATATAATGAAAAAAATAATATAAATCAATGATATATAATGAAAAACAATATCAATCAAATATATGTAATGAAAAAAATAATATAAATCAATAATATATAATGAGAAATAATATAAATCAATAATATACAATGATATAAATATTATAAATAAATAATGTATAATGAAAAAAATATATAAATCAATAATATATAATGAAAAAATAATATAAATCAATAATATATAATGAAAAAAATAATATAAATCAATAATGTATAATGAAAAAATAATATAAATCAATAATATATAATGAGAATATAAATCAATAATATATAATGAAATAAATAATATAAATCAATAATATATAATGAAATAAATAATATAAATCAATAATGTATAATGAAAAAAAATATAATCAATAATATATAATGAAAAAATAATATAAATCAATAATATACAATGAAAAAAAATATAAAAAAATAATGTATAATGAAAAAAATAGTATAAATTAATAATATATAATACAAAAATAATATAAATAAATAATATATAATGAAAAAAATAATATAAATCAATAATGTATAATGAAAAAATAATATAAATCAATAATATGTAATGAAAAAAATAATATAAATAAATAATATATAATGAAAAAAATATATAAATCAATGAAATATAATGAAAAAAAATAATATAAAACCAATTTTTAAGCATTAACAGATTTTTTTCCTATTCTTTTAAAGCTGCAATCTTTAAAAATTATTAATGTGCCAGAAAAACTAGCAATAAAAAATAAAATAACAATAAACAATAAATAGCTTATTGAAGATAAACATAAAAAACAACCATGTTTTACTTAAACCTAGTTTTTATTTGATAATTCTCCTCTCCCTTCTTCGTTTAAGTGACAGATAGCTTGATTTGTCTGACATACAGAACTACTTATTAATTTCTCGAAAGAGGTGTGCATGTGTCATTTTATTTAACTCCTTTCCAGGAGGTTAGACACAAGCTCAGGTGTGGGTTCAAAGAAACTATTTCTATAGAACGGACTGGATTCGAACTTGCCACGCCCAGGTTTTCAATCTGTGCCGTTAACTACTTAGCTACTGTCACAAACATGTGCTATGTTTTCACTTATCAATGCATATATAAATCTTTATATACTCGTAATTTTGTTGAACCCAGTTTCTTGCTTGCATGTGAATACAAAACCACTCGAATACCAATATTGATTTATAACAAGATTTATTAAAAAAAGAGAACAATCACAGAAAGTATCAGCTTTCATACACCTGAGAGAGAGAGAGAGAGAGAGAGAGAGAGAGAGAGAGAGAGAGAGAGAGAGAGAGAGAGAGAGACAGCCGGACGGACGGACGGACAGTCAGACAGACAGATCGTGTTGCTACACTCGGGCACACTGTGTATACTGCTCTGCGGACCCATTGAGGACAGCACCCCCAAGACACGTCTTTTCTGTTTGAAGAATCGCTAGACAAAGAGACAGAAAATCTCCATCTGGAAGTCACATGATTTTGTAAATTCCATTTGGGGTCACCTCTGAACCCTAAAAGCGCTACTCAAACTTTTCCACTCAAAAACGGCCTTCATTATTTAGCATTTGTTAATAAAATGAGCTTGCATTAGTTTTTCAGCTGCCCGTATCTACGAAGCCACCATTCACCTATGCATGGAATATTGGTGCCAGATCTGGGCTGGTGCACCAACCACTAATCTCTCTCTCTCTCTCTCTCTCTCTCTCTCTCTCTCTCTGGGTGCATAAAAAGAGTTTCTAACCTAATAGGTCCCGCTCTGTCTTCTAAGCCCTAGCCCCAGTCTCATCATAGCAATATTGGATACCTGTGTTTGTTTTACTAGTACTTCCACGGAATGTGCTTTGATGGACCTACTGCACTTGTACTCGCTTCATGAAAATACCCCCCCCCGTAACCCTGACTAGCAGCAAAATCCCACCCCTTTACTGTAGAGGTCTCTTTATTCTAACTTCTTTCCTCTGACCACTTGCTTTTGGAATTCCCTCCCTGCTCCATGTTTCCCTGACTGTACCAACATGCAAAGATTGAAATGTAATGTGAACAATGCTACTCCCCATTTAGGATGCGACCCCCCACTCATAAATCTGGCCCCTAATCACAGCAGTCTCTTATGTTTCAGTGGCAACATACATTGTTTAAGGTGAACAAAAGGAATAATTAATAAATAAAAAATCTGTTAGCTGACACACACACACACACACACACACATATATATATATCTATATATATATATATATATATATATATATATATATATATATATATATATATATATATATATATATTAATCAACCGTTGCAAACAGCGTTGGTATGACAGGTTTGTGTTTCGCTGATTCGCGCCATTAAACGGATCCCTATATCTTTTCAGCAAATCCCTCTCGATGGGGAGACACCAAAAGGGACTGGTCTCAATGAATATCAAGAACAAGTATAACATGTATATTTGTTATTGTTATAATCATGATTCGACGCTCATATTTTAGATTATTTTTTTATTTCTTATTTTTTTTACAAAGTTAATTTTCTTAAAAATTTCAAATCAAATGGCAGTGTTTAATGTATATCCTTTCTTTACACATTACCATAGGATTGCTTTTTCTTTTACAAACAAGTCACCGCTTATTAAGACCCACAAGCCACCTGAGGATAAGGGTTAATGAGTTTGACAGGTAAAGAATGGAACACTGAGGGGATTAGTAACGATAGTTATTCATTTTATTTTATTGTTTTTTACAAGTGATTCACCACTTATCAAGGCGCGGAGGTCGCTCGAGGATAAGATTTAATGAATGTAAAGTTGTTAGTGAGACCACAGCTTAGTGATCGTTTTTGGTGGGAATTAGGCAGAATTGGACTATTTAAGGTAATGGGATAGCAAGAACTTGTTCACATTAGGAGCTGTAATTAATCAAACGTTTCATATTTAAGAGGACAGCTCAACAACAATTTGTTTATATTAGACTTGAAAATTATTATTATTATTATTATTATTATTATTATTGTCCGTCAGAAAGCAGCCCCATAGTACTGTGTTTCAGAGACAGCTAGTTCTAGGAAAAAAAAAACATTGCTCATGGAAATTCTATTTAGTTCCAGGTACACACAGAACGAATGGGAGTTTATTGACAGCGGTGGCAGGTAGACGAGTGCTTATTGTGAATGTTTTCATAGATGGTATAGATTGAAGTTCCATTGAGCACTGGCTATGAAAATTATGAGTAGAGAAAGAGTAGCAACATCTCTTCTGTGAGAGAGAAGTAATAGAGTGGAGATGAAGACCTCGCCCACTAGATTTCAAAGTCAGTTTTATACTGTGTCAAGGCGGGAAAGAGTGCTTTGAACTGAACTTCCTCAGATGTGGCAACAGTACTTGCTGCAGACTCTGACAGTCATGTTCAAATCAATGTCAACAAGTTATTTGTTGTGAACCATCCAATAAATTTAGTTAATTACATTGATCAATTTTGGCTTCCAATCGTCCCATCCCATTGACCCTTATCCTCGAATAACTCTTAGCTTGGATATGAGACGACAAGGAAATGTTAACTTTTAGTCTGAAACCAAAGATTTTTTTCTTTCTCACATTGTAAATTATGTTTTGTCTATCTTTTTCTATTCCACCATGTCTCTCTGTCACAATTACCCTTCTTCTTCTTCTTCTTCTTCTTCTTCTTCTTCTTCTTCTTCTTCTTCTTCTTCTTCTTCTCTTTATTGCCAATCTAAGACCCCCCCCTTAAAAACGACTGTTCTCTCATACTCTCTCTTCTACTTCTTTAAATTCGTCACTTTTCCAAACCATTATCGCCTACCTATAAAGATTTTTAATAAAAACAAAAAACAAAAAGAAAAACAAAAACAAAAAAAAAAAACAACGGCGCTTCTACACTATTAGGACGAAATTTTGGAAATCGTAATACTGAATTTCACATAAAAATAATGGTATCTACATATTTCTTCGTATTTGTAAGATGATTATATCCCAAAATTACGAAAATCGATAAGGTAGAAGATTATTTATTAAAGAAAATAAAAAAATAGAATTTGATGAAAACGATCGTAAGACACAGGAGAGTTCAAAAGGTAGGTAATTTTCCGTTTTGATTTACACAAGATGGCGGCAATTTTCACCTGTTACTACGATTAAAGTTTGTTTTTTTAAATAATTCAGTAATATTCGGGTAATTTCAACTGCATAATTTGAAAGCTACCATTGTAACTTATTAGAATTGACAAAAAAAAATCAGTTGAAATCATTGGTTTTTATCTGAAAACTCCATTTATGGATTACAAAATCTCGTCCCAATAGTGTAAAAGCGCAAAAAAAAAAAAAAAAAAATTATTGTAGTTTTATGAGATAAGGTAAGTTCGAGTCCTGGTTACTTTCATTCATCTAAACCATAACTTAAAAATCTAGTACCTTTCATATAGGCACGAATGGGATCGGTCAGTGGTATTTATGATAAACGAAAATTAGACAATAATAATAACTTCTTTTTTTTTTTTTAAGGGTCGAGTTTTTTTTTTTTTTTTTCTGTATTATACTCTTAATTAAACGCACTCTGAACCATTCCTTTTTCTCTGTCACCCTTTGTCCATCATTTTCATTTCAGTAATTATCACAATGCCACATTTACTCTATGGGTTACCTACTTAAAATATTAAATTATATATATAGTCTTGGAAGTTTTTTTTTAACCTTTAAACTATATATATAAAAAAAAAAATTAAATTTTTATATTTTTTTATATCATTCATTTTTTGGAAAACTATTTAGTCAGTAAGTCATTTAATCACCTGTAATCGCTGCATCAACTTGCTTTCTTGAATCCACAATAGTCTTAATGTTATTTCAGGGATTATCAGTTGTCTACCATGAAACTGTTTCGGAGATTTAAAAACAAAACAGTATATTAAATCATGATTCCCCAGCAGTGTTGATCAAACACTACCTTCATTAATCACAAGAACAAAAAATGTTCCGAATGCTATCCAAAAATGTCTTCGTTATCTGTGACACTCGTCCTTGTCTCCAAATTCAAAATGGCCATATTTTTTTTTTAATTTACCAGTCAGTTGTATTTATGCAATTCTGATTAATCCATTATACTACTCTTCACCCCCTACTATTATTAGTTTTTATGTATATATTTATATATTTACATTCTTATTTACTTATTAAAAATATATAAAAGTTAAAAATAATTTTATACACACACACACATATATATATATATATATATATATATATATATATATATATATATATATATATATATATATATATATATATATATATAGTACTTTATGTGGATGACTATCAAGCCCCCCTCTTTGGGTTGAGCACTTTGTAAATATATTTTCACCCAACACGTATTTAAGCGATTACGCGAAGCCCACTATTTGTTTGTGAACAAACTGATGGTTTGAGCACTGTGCGACGGGCATTTAATGGGCATTTGAGATAAATATTTATGGGCACTGATTCGTGGTCCGATGGTTAGAGCTGCCGACTTTCAACACGATGTTTGTAGGTTCGATCCACGGCTGGGAAAAGATATATGTCTAGCCGCACCGCACCAATGAGTTGTGATACAACGAAACATATATATATATATATATATATATATATATATATATATATATATATATATATATATATATTATAGTCAGCTGGAAAGCAGAAACAGCCAAACGGGAGAGAGTTCCACGGGTGTACGGTTCTAAGAAAGAAGCTTTATTCATGGAATCTACGTTTAGGTTTAGGCACAGTGGGGGAAATTATTGATAGTGTTTTCTGCTAAACGACTGTTTCTCGTGAAAGTTTGGCGAGGGGGGACCATAGAGTGGAGTGCTTGCCATGAAAATAACGATATATATATAGAATTTTTTTTTTTTGTACATTACTAATGCAGTTTTAGATTTCCTTTATTAACATATATTATTAACATATTTTGATTAGTTTTATCTAACAACCTCATTAGTCCCGACTTTTGAACATTTCATTATATATATATATATATATATATATATATAATATATATATATATATATATATATATATATATAAACACATACACGTCATTGGTCCTGGATATGACCTTAAACTATATCCGATGGTGAGACCTCAGCTTGCGGGATTTGGGGATTGTGGAGCCACCCTTTAATTACCATTGCTCCCAGGTCCAGTCTGACCCGGAGTGGTAGTACCTGTTAGGGTCCCAACTATGGGTTGAATAGAAACCGACTTAAAAAAAATACTTTATTAAAAAATTGTTCTTCAGAATCACTGGATTCTGCATTAAATAACCTGAAAAAGGTTGATATGCCGTAAAACAAAAACAAAACAAACAAACAAACATACACGTAATTGGCGTAAAATGAAGAATAGGACAAAACCAAAATCAAAAACAGACCCTCTCCAAAATAGATCTCCAACTGAAAACGAGTCGATCTTTAAATGGTAATGAGAGGAAATGAAGTAGGTATGAAGTTTAGAAGTAGATGGTGTCTTTCTAAGAGAAGAAACGATTGGAGAGACCAATATCAAAAATAAAAGTGTTGGGAAGGGTAATAGAATTCATGTTGAAGGAATTCTATACCCCCCTCCCCCCGAAACAAACAAAATCCTTTGATCATAACCAAAAGGTCTGACAAACCCTGTCTATATAACTGGCTTCATCAATCCTGTATACTTTACTAAAATTGTACCAAAACAAACGTTTAACTTTTTACTACGCGAGTTCAATTCAACAAATGTCATTGTTAACTTTACTATTTTTACAACTGCTTGTTTTTCAAACCGCAACAAATAGGAATCACGTGAAATCATATCGCACTCACTACTGGTTTAGATTTGCACATTTTAACTGATTAGTTAATTTTTGGATACTGGTTGATTACGTTTTAAAATAGTGCCAGTAACCATTTACCAGCAACTAAACTTGACATGTTGCCGAGTTCATCGTGCAAGCCGCGACATGAATGAATGGCGTTGTGAATGAATGCTGTTACTGGTGCTGCTTCTCGTCAAATAACTTGTTTGGACTCGGCTAATTTCGGCACTTTCCGTGAAAACATCTTCGCCCCATGACGTCTACGGCACTTCCGGCAGGGCAGGCTGCAAGTGTCGGTAGTCGGAGTTGTATAGAGTAGTAGTGTTTCAAGAAGAGCCGATTTTCGATGCTTGCTGTATACTTTACCCTTGCGGATGTAGGTTAGTGCTGAGATACAACACGACTCATACTACTACTACTACTAGAGAGAGAAAGAGAGGCAGAAGAAAAAAAAAGATGTTTAATCGGTGATATTTCTTCTTTGACTCTCTCTTTTTCCAGCCCTTCACCGTCGTCACTCGTCCACTTCCATCCTTCTTTGCGATGTTGTCGTTCGTTTGTAAAGGTAACCTAATGGTGCCACTTTAAATATTCGGTAGTAACAGGCGTTGTAAGTTAGTACTTTTACTTAACTTAGTACAACGATTAAGGAGACGCAACTATCGTTACCCAACTGTTAGGCTAAATCGTGCGTACTAACATTGGACTGTTAAAAGACTTAATCTCGGCTTGCACCCTACAGTTGGTTTACTACTTTGTGCGTGTGTTCTCCTGGAATTGGTATCCCCCTCGTCTAAGTATATTTTCCTTATTATTGTTCTATTTAACAGTAATCATATTACTTGAAAAACAAAACTTAAAACAAATTTTCTCTTTAAGCGTCAACAGATCTATCTACCATATACCCCCTCTCACTCTCTGTTAAAAACCTATCCTTAAAACCCACCCGATCTTTATTGACATAATTTATATTGCTCTCCACCTCATCTTAACCATATTCCCCCCCCCCCAACCAAGCGAACACTATATCCAACAATCCCGAATTCTCTAAACCCTTAGCAGCTTACACACGACCCCCGTCCGTGAGAACCTTATTCCTTTCCTTTATTTCCCCAGCCTGTATATGAAACCTCTCCACTCTCCTTGGTTTCCTCCTCCTCCTTATGACTTACCCTTACGTCGTCGGTCTAGATGACCCTTACTTAAAACCGACTTTTTCCTTGTTTCTTTCCTCTCTTCATCATCTTGGTCCACATCATCATGTGCCAGATGCTTGGCTTGTAACTTCATCTTTCCTCCCATTTACCACGTAGAAAAAAAAACAAAACGATTTTCTTTCCACTCTCTGTCTAGCACTGACCAAAAAGGAAAAAAAAAGAAAGCCCTTCTTCGTCATCAGTCCATCCATTGTGTTGAATAATATTAAATCGAAATGATTGCTTATTGACCATCAGTCGTACTTTAACAGAAAAAAATCCAGTGTGGTGGAGTGTGGACAATTTGGTACGAATATTCCGGTATACTTATTACCATTCTTGAATTGTACTCATTAGTAGTGGTTTCTCCATTCTGTGACGTTTACACATAAAAAAAAAAAAAGGCCCGGGGGTCTCTTCTTTTACACGGACGGCAACTATAATGCTTATTACACCAGAAAGGGATTATTAACCAAAACATTTAAGGTAAGTTCTTAAAATATATATCGTAATTCAGAAAAAAAAGTTTGCATTTCTCCAGTTTTATTTGGTTAATTATAATAAAAAAACAAACAGCACAGACACCCAAAACATAAATTTGTCTCCTTTTCTTTCATAAAAATGACACTTGTGCAATTTAACCTCTTTAATCAAATTCAGAAGGCCATTCTTAACATGAGGAGATGGCTTTGTTAACTCGTCTCTTCTAAAATTAAACGAATTAATTTGCTTGAAGATGCTAAACTGCACTATATATAAATTACATACATACATGTGTGTGTATGAATTTTTTTATTTTGGTACTTCTACAGGATTCGAGTCGAGCTTTTTTCTTTACCCAAAACCAATTCTAACCCAAGTTAGGTTTAGTTCAATAATTGTCGGTTTGGTTAGGTTCAAATTCTGTAGAAGCATCATTTCATAATTTAGTTAAAAGTTAGAGAATTCTTTTGCTTTGTGAAACGCAGCCCTCGGGACTAATGTAAGAGTATAGTACGATTGTTCAATCTCAGTAGGAAATGCTCACAAGCATTCCATCCTCCTTCTGAAAGGGAGAGTGATTTATTGCCGGTAGTCTGAGGCATCTCTGTTGCGAAATGCTGACCGGTTTGACCACGGGAAAATTTGCAATCGATCATGAGTGTCTCTTTTAAGAGGTAGCTGCCACACCCCTCACATTAAACTGACCTTGTGTCATATCCAGTTTTTGTAGGGAGTAGGGTAGTTAGTCACTTTATAAATATAAAGTGGTCTTTCAGAGATATCGCTTATTAAAAATGAATAAAATAAAAAAAAAAAATGTGTTTATTTATTCGTATAGAATGTGCCAAAATTTAAAATCTTGACATAAAAAGAAATAGCAATTGCGATCCAAAATTTTTTATTCGTTTTTAAACGAGGCTTTAAAATTAAAATTTTAGCAGAAAAATTGATTTGAAATTGCGGTGCTTTGGCAAATTTTGCAGAGAAGATACCGTGCTATTTTTTATATAGTATTTTCAAGTTAAATTTAAGTTTTTCGGTATCTTTTCTTTTGGTAATTTTTTTTTTTTTTTTTTTTTTACAACGTCCCCAGTGCCCCAGCCCCACTGCCCCAGCGTATTATAAACATCCAAACCTTCCCATGTTAAGAACGGCTTTCGGAATAAACACCCCCAACCTCGAAATCTGTTCTTAACATGGGGAGGTTGGGTGCGGGTATTCCGAAAGTCGTTCTTAACATGGGGTGCTGCTGGTGAGGTGTTTATACTACGCTGGGGCAGGTCGTAAAAAATACCTTTTTTTTTTTTTTTTTTAATTGTTAGGTGAAAGTACAGAATAGTTAATAATAGTTACAAAACCCCTTCCTCTCCCTATGTTAAGAATGGGTTTCTAAATAATGTTATTAATTCAACACCGTAATTTCTCTGCATAAGTACCAAAATTGTTATTTAAATTAAAAAAATACGTATAAACCGCGTGCTCCAGTGCTCCACTGCTCCCCATTAAACAGTGCCCATCTCTTTGCGCTTAAGTAGAATGATCTTGGTGGCGCCCCCAAAAGCAAGGGAGTGTCGAAGGAATTTTAAAACTGCTCTCGGCGTTGCCATTCGATAGCGTCAGAGTGCTCATATTATTGACTCCATATTAATTTATCATGCCACACATTGTAAGGGGGTGATAAAATATGTTTATCAAAATAAAGGGGGAAATACAACGGTTCAGTAAGACAGCACCAGCACCATAAGCGGTCCTCCTGACCATACGGTCCTAAAAGCGTAATATCTGTTTTGGATGGTCTCAAGAGACTCGCCTCGCAGAAATGACAAATTTCTTGCAATAAACCGATTTTCTGCCTAACATAGTCGCACTAAGGAAGGTAAACGAAAAACAAAATTCAAAACATAAATCGTAACACTCTCAGATACCCCCCCCTCAAAAAAAAAAAAAAATTAATACGATTCTACATTTTAAGGCGATTATGTGTGAACATCACGAAAAATTTGGCGGGTAGAAAAACTTATTTTTCTAAATTTTAATATTTAGAGTGGAGTGGAGCCTGGAGCTGTTTAGTGTTCCGTTCCGCGTATAAATTTAGCGCAAAATGAGCCCTCATTTCCGGGGTATTCTAGCATTAGTTAAACTTCTTGCTATGGAGAATAAATTTTGTGCGTTCTTTCTCTTATGCGAGTTCACTTTTTTTTTTTAGGCGATTACGAGTACCATTGTCAGTCAGACTTAAGGTTAGTTGCAAGACAATTCAGTAAACAGCCCTAAAACGTTAGAATGACCCGGAAATGGAGGATCATTTTACGTTAAATTATATACGAAATTGATCTCTACTCCATTTCTAAAATAGTTATTTCCGTCAAAATGTTCAAGGTAATCGCTTAAAAAAGGAAGAATGTCATTGATTTTAGGGTGAGTGTGATTTGAGTGGATTAATCTCGTGTAGATCAACACAAGATCAGCGCTACAGGTTTACCGAATAAATTACTTGAACTGGTTAACGACGTCGAACAATAATAGTTTAAAATGTATTTAATTTACACTCAATAAAAAGAAAACAGTAATAAAAGTGAAACGGAAATCAATTTTAATGATGACTTTGGGTAATTATTTTCAATTTCCAACTAATTTCTACATCTTAAAATTTTTTTTTTTTTTACAAACTGGATTATTGTTTTAGTTTTGTTTTATGAAAGCAACCGGTTGCAATAAAAACACAGCTTTCGATTATAAAAAAAAGGAGCTTAAGAGTCTATAAAACATGTTAACTTTGATAAATGCGCATTGGATTATTGTTTTTATTTACTACAATCGAATATTTAAGGAAACCAAAGGCTCTATTGAAGCGGCCAGCTTTCAAAATAGCTGACAAATTTTAGCGATTTGTTTTTTTAATTTATTTTTTTTTTCCTAGTGATGATAGGACGACTTAATCTATCGTATTAATTTGATTTTTTTTTTTTTTTTTTTTTCCCCGGAATACTTTTCTAGTGCTTCTACGGAATTTAAACCGAATCAATCTCTAGTATGCCGAACTGGATCTCAAAAAAAAAAAAAAAAAAGGGGGGGGTACGTTTTATGCCCGTTACCAAGCACCATTTATTTCACGTGACTCAAATTAACCAATCAATCGCAAGTAAGAAAAAAAAAAAAGCCGTCTGCTCTTAATATTATTTATTTGCTTCCCCACGAAAGTCCTTTTTAATGTGGGGTTAAATCAGCTCCTCGAAAATAAGGCAAAACGGACACTGGTAGGAACTAAAAAAATAATTGTCTCAGTATAGTGGGTTTCCCCTCCATTGACTGAGACAAATTACCTAAGTAGCATCGGAGACTCTAAATATTTGCCGACTTTACAATATTTCGGTGTATTCATTTTTAGGTTCAAAATATGATTATCGTTAATGTATCTGTTCTGATATTATGCTTTATTTTTTTGGTATTATTATACAAACACCGTGACAGCGTTAGGGTTAGGGTTAGGGGTTAGGGTTAGGGTTAATTCGCTGTCACGGTGTTTGTATAGTTTTACCATTTTTTGGGGTTTGTATTACTGTACACAGATTCGAAAAAGTTGTCAAAAAACAAATATATAACAAATAAATGTTATCAAAGGCAAGATAAGTTACTTTTCTACCAAACTGGATATATTTTTCGAAAACCATACAGTGTTTACCGATGTATTGGAAAATTCAAAATGGCGCCCGATTCTCTCTTTAACACGGTAAGTTAGGGAAAAGATGTTATAAATAAAAAAACCGGATAAAATACTGTTAAAAACTCGCTCAATATGTTACCGTGACATAGGTTAAGGTTGACATATATTCGGCGGGGTTTTAATAGTATTTTGTATAGTTTTTTTTATTTATAACACCTTTTTTCAAACTTACGGTGTTAAAGAGGGTGTGAGACGCCATCTTGAATTTTCGAATACATCGGTAAACACTGTATGTTTTTCGAGCTGAATAAATAATGTTACATTGAATAAAAACACAAAAAATATATCCAGTTTGGCAGAAAAGTAACTTATCTTGTCTTTGATAACATTTATTTGTTATATATTTGTTTTTTGACAACTTTTTCGAATCTATGTGTACAGTAATACAAACCCGTTTTTTATAACCTTTTTTTTTTTTTTAAGGGAAGGGTACAATTAAAAAAAATACTCTATCCGGAAATATTAAAGTTTCGCGCAACTTTTAGTTTGAAAACAAAACAAATATATTAAAGTAATGCAATAGCAAAACATCGAATTAAAATAAAACTAGCATTTGAGGCTCCTCTGCAACTTTTAATTTCGTTTAGTTTAGTTGAAAATATGGAGACCGAGAGGCAGACAGACATATAGCCGTTTATAATTAAGAAAAATTCGTTTTCTTAAAAAAAAAAAAAAAAAATGTACACGCATTCCAATAATGACTGTCCAAAACTATTTACAAATTTATAGTCATACGTTTTCATATAATGACAACTTTGATTTATTTCGGAATTTCCTTAATTTTATGTTAATTCAATAAATGTCCAGATTATAAATGCTTTAAGTTACGCGAAACTTCCACATCTTCGGATATCTTTTTGAATTGTCTCCCCCTTAAAGAAGTCCTTCAAAAATGAAAAAAGAATTGTCCCAAAACAGTAATGCACATTGCACTATAGCTCAATTTTTATTTTTGTCTCAATCTGGAGTATACTTTTGGGAGATGAACTTGCCCCTACATAAAACCCAACCTTGTGCACCGCTGCAGCGCTGCACCGTGTGCACAGATCTGACCTCGATTTTAGTATTTTTTGATTTTACAATATATTTTCAGATTTGCCCACCTTTTGATTTTATTGTTTCTACTCCATCACTTACCTTTAAATTTGGTAGAAATTTGACTCTCTCCGAGCGTCGTTGTATAAAAGACAATTTATTCGGCAATCCAATATTCTACAATATATGTAATTTGTAATATATTTTAATTTTTAATAAATACTGAGCGTTCATCGTTCCGTCTATTTCTTTGCAAATATCACGTCAGCTGATATTTGGGCTTGACGATGAATGCCCTAAGCCATTTCTGCTAAAAAAAAAAAAAAAAAAAAAAGCTCGTTTGCATATTTTAAAACTAGTAAACATTAATCAAAAGTGACTTTTCCAAGGCCAAATATCAAATGATGTCAGTGTAAACAAACATACGGAATTGATGAACGTTTAGTATTGCTTGATTTGTTCATTTTTTTTTAACTAGATATGCTTTGCAAAATAAATATGGAAAAAAAAAAAATGTACAAAAATCAGAAAATATATTTGCAAAATAATCCACAGAAATACAATTTAATCAACAAAAATCTAAAAAAACATAGTATTTGCAAAAATAATCCACAAAAAAAGCACTGGATTAATTTGCCTTTGTTGCCGTTTGAAATTTCAGACAAAACTAGTCGTTACTTATGCATTTGTGTTACCGTGCTGAAATAATGTTATTTAGAAAGCTATTCTTATCATGGGGAGGGGAAGGTGTTTTGTAACTATGCTATACTTTCACCTAACAATGTAATAAAAAATGGGGTGCTAATGCACTTACTGATCCGCGCTATTTTTTAAAATCCTATTTCCAAGTTTAATTAAAGTTTTATGTTTTTATTCAATTGTAAGGTTAAAGTACAGAATAGGTACAAAACGCCATCACCTCCCCATGTTAAGAATGGCTTTTTAAATAATAACGTTATTATTTCAGCACGGATCAATAAGTGCATGGAGTACCAAAAATGGATATCGTAAAACTTCAATTTAATTTGAAAATATTATTAAAAATAGGACGGTAACATAAGTGCATAACTTATGCACTGCATAAGTACCAACTAGTCGATAACATTTGGCAGGCATTTTAAGAGACAAGCGCTTCTTCACTGTAACCAAATCGAAAATTAAGAGGAAAACTAATTTTTAAATATCATTAAAAAAAAATGTAAATATTGACTATACTTTGAATTATTTTCTTTGAGCCGGCAGTATGTCCCCAGCAGGGCAACAACCGAGTCAAAATACAACCAGTTAATGTTGATGTTGTTTCAAACTCTTTCAGTTTGAGCTTAACAAGTTGCGTATTGATTCTTACGTTGATGCAACGGCAACGCTAAACTGCAATAATTGTCAATTCAAACCTGAAGAAAACCATGCAGTCGCACATTTGTGGAGACAAGCCCCCATTTACTTGTCTTCCCAGAGTTCAAAATTAAACGCAAAGGGAAACAAATTTCCCTTTGCACCCCCAAGGGTATCTTGGATGGGAGCAAAGAGAAAACGGTGCTTATCATAAGTGCTTATGCACTTGTGTTACCGTGCTATTTTTAAAAATCATATTTTCAAGTCATATTCGAGTTTAAGGATATCTTATTAAATTGTTAAGTGAAAACACAGAATAGTTACAAGACCTATGTTGAGAATGGCTTTCTAAAAATTAACGTTATTATTTTATCATGGTAACAGAAGATTTCAATTCTTATGGTGGGTGTCGTCTGCTTTATTTTTATTTATTTATATATTATTTATTCGCGGCTTTCAAATCGACTCCGGTCATTTTCATGATTCTTCGTCATGGTGATTTTCCGAAGGCTTTTCTGAAAAGTTACTGAACTGAAATCTTCTGGGTGATCATTACTTCCAAGTATCAAATTAATTATATTTGATTCTTCGGACTACTGTTTTTATCCTTACGTTTCGGCAGATCTAACCGTCGACCTTCTTCGGGTGTATCTTGTCGAACTCGGGAATGTTTCTTTCGAACGAAATTCTTTATTTACTTCATGGGGGTAGCATGCCCTCGTTTCGTCAGCTATGACTGGAAAGAAGTTCTTCCACACTGAGAATTGAACCTTCAAAAGAATATCAATTTTACGATTGATTTTTTTTTCCAGTACTTTAACCACTACGCCATGGGTCCTTGCAGGCAGTTCTCGTACGATAGTTATTGTAGTGAATATATTATCTATTATTTATAATTACCGGTTCAGTGAACTGAACCGGTAATTATAAATAATAGATAATATATTCACTACAATAACTATCGCATACCGTGTTGAATTCTATACTAGGTCTTTTTAGTAATTTATTGTCGCGACGCCCAGCATATGTGCTGCTGCTTTGAGTCGTCTTAATCTCCACCGTACTTTTGTCTATAATTTTTACTTTCGTCCCATAATAATAGATGATTTTCCTTTTCCCTCCAGATATGGTCAGCCATACCCGACTTTTCAATCTCTCCGCGTATTATAGCTTTTCGAAACGTATTAATAGACTATCAAAAATAAAATTACTTCGATTGGTATATCAGATAAATGATATTCTATTCTATACGTTTTCCTGATTAAAAAGTGCCATTTCACACCAATAAACGAGTTGTTTATCCAACATGTAAGAAGGGGGGACACTAAGCGAAATGGGTGAGATATTTCACCGGTCCTTATAGTACGATTGAACCATATTATTAATTTGTTTCCACGCGGACTTAGGGTTAGTGGTAGCCAAGGATTAAGGGAAGGGGTAGAGTGTTTTGTAAGAAACAAATAAAATCAGTGTTTTGAACTAAGGGTGAAACATCGTAGTAAACGTATACAATATAGAATATTGCTGAAGAAATTTTATACGACGGTGCTAGAGGAATTCCTGAAAATGACTAATGAAATTTAATTTAAAAATCGGCAGACGAATTAACGTAAAATTGCCTTGTCACCCCTTCGAAAATCAGAAACACCTATAAGATAACATTTTGGGAGGTCATATTTTTAATATAGCCATTTTACTTTTAGTCACAGCGAAAAGACGAATTACCTAAAATTAAATTAGGTTTGGATAGGTTTACCAATGTTATTATGTCAAATTGATTCGAAAATTTTTTTAAAGGTGAATATACTAATATATATTTGAAGGGGCCCCTAAAATAAATAATTTTAGTAAGAAAAACAACAGCTCTCTCCCACAGCGAAAATTTGTGACATAATGATCGTAAAGAGGGATTGAAAAGCCAGCGCCCCTGAGAAGTACTGTGGTCTGCAAAAAGTGCTTGGGTAACCTCTTTTCATTTCCCAGTATGGGGCGCCTCAGATGGTTAGCAATAAACTAAACCCTTCTCAAAGAGAGAAGGCAAAGCCTGAGAGGGTGGACTTCCTAGAACTGAACCACAGGACCAGCAACATACTGTACCTATTTACAATGCCTCCCCACGGGACAGTTAGACACCAGGGTTGTTTTTTAACGTGGAGAAAAAGTACAAAAATAAAAATTGTCTCAGTCGTGAAAGACTGCTCCTCCACCGAAAGAGAACAAGAAATGGAAGTGCAGCATCTGAAGAACAGATACTACACTTTGATCTTGGCCAAACGTCAACAGGGGAAAGATTATTTCAGAAATGGCATCTATTGGCTTTGGTGCAGAGGGGGGCCTAATTAATCAAGGGGATTTTTGATTTCAATTGCTTGAAATGCTCGATAAATGAGTAAACATGCAGATTACAGCGTATTATTTTTTTACATTTTCTGTCCACTGTGTCCAGAGGTTATCTATTATATAAAGAGTAAGTGTTTGTATGTATGTTCAGCTAAAAGTTGAAACTATAAAATAAGCAACAAAGTTTGTATATTCTTGATCGGCATTGCCTTGTGTGAATAATATCTAAAATTTACAAAAAAAAATTCATTCTCTCAGGATTAACTGGGACATATTTTCTCAGGGAGAATCGTTTTATCAGTGTCGTTATATACTAATTCAGAAAAAACGCAAACTTTTTTATTCCTGGAAAGGAAAGCTGTTTGTGTCTCCAGTTAGAGAGGAATGGGCTGTGTGGAGGAGAAAGGGGGAAGGGCTTGGATAAAGAAAAATAGTCGGATATCGATGCAGATAGAAGTTTTAATAGAAATATGTTACTTTTGCTCAGGATAACCCCGGGTAGCTCTACTACAGATTTCTAAAACTAGTCGGGTTATTCGGCATTGACCGAGGTAAAATAGAAGAGTTAAACAAAT
This sequence comes from Euprymna scolopes, assembly GCF_053919585.1. Taxonomy (NCBI): domain Eukaryota; kingdom Metazoa; phylum Mollusca; class Cephalopoda; order Sepiida; family Sepiolidae; genus Euprymna; species Euprymna scolopes. Next base: position 103,652,043 of record NC_136482.1, on the reverse strand, counting down.
AATAATGATAATAATAATAAAGTGTGCAACATCTGTCTTATACAACATGAACACATATAGTTGGCTGACTGTTTGACCTAGTTTCAGTATTACTTTTGAAATATTAGTGAAATGAAAGGGATAATTTTATTCGCCCCCCTCCCACAATTTGGCTCCTGTTGTGATCCTAAGGGAATGAATATTTGCCTTCGGGACAAGATCAAAGTGTAGTATCTGTTCTTCAGATGCTGCACTTCTATTTCTTGTTCTCTTTTGGTGGAGGAGAAATCCTTCACGACTGAGACAATTTTTATTTTTGTACCTTTTCCCCACGTTAAAAAACGACCCTGGTGTCTAACTCTGTCCTGTGGGGAGGCATAGTAAATAGGTACTATAACCACGCCAGGATCACATTAAATCCAATCTTATGAGCGTATTTTGTATGTAGTTTCCGACTTTTAGCCGGACACACAGATAGAATTACGATTTTTCTCTATATAATAGGAAGTAAACAAAACTGAACAAAACTACTTGATTGAATGTCAATGACATGATAACATTAATATTATTTTAATAAAAATTTGTTTAATATTTAAATTTGATAAAATACGTAAAAGGGTTTCTCGAATATCGATTTATGCCTACCACGCTTTAGTTGTGTGAATGCAGACATCCACTATAGAAGTCCCTGGTCATAAAATGTTGAAAAGAGTACCAATTATCCTTATGTATGTTTTCATTGAACTAAACGTGCAATGACATTTTAAAAGAAAGCTTTTCAGTTCCATTTTTTTTTTTTTTTGTCTAATTTTGATTTTGATTCTGTTAATAGCAAAGGGTTCCGCCAACCTCAAAATGAACATCGAATACTGTTAAACACTTCGTTTTAATAAAATTGCGACTTCTCGTGTGTCTGTATTTCTCGCAGAACGTGACTTTTATATTATCATTTTGGTATATCCACAGAATTTGAAACAAACTTTTTGTGTTATTTTTCTAGGTACAGGCAATTAATGGCTGCTTCGGTAGGGAGGTATGGTTTTTAACACCGGTTAATCATAATTTTTTAAATTTTCGAGTACTTTTTTATTGTATTTGAAAGATTATAGTTTAAAGTAAATTTCTCAAAGAAAAAAAGTGTGAAATAAAAAAAAAAAAGATACATGGAATAATTTTATCTCAAATCTGAAAACCCCTAGATTTCACCTAAAAATTCATTGACAAAAATCGTGTTTACATTTTTCTGGCAAGAAAAATATAAGTTTTCTGGAATTATTTCCAAGTTAAGTATTAAGTTAGTCTTAAGATAATGAATTAATACAATACAATAAATGTACTTAACTTTTGCAAAAAAGTAATAATTATCCAAAATATCACTGGTAGGAACAAGACTCGTTCGTCGTATCAAAATAAACTCTGGCGGCAAAATTGAAATATGTATCGAAGGACAAATTAAACATAATTTATGTCTTTATTCCGGCATACCGAGCGACTTTTTGAGTCGAAGACCATCCCTCCTTCATTTAAAAATGCATAAAAGTTAATTAAATTCATTAATTATACTACTGACAATTTATTCTTTGAAAAAAAAAAAGTTAGCACCATTATTTATTAATATTAATAGAGAATTACAATTGGTTAAGAAAACAATTTATAATCATTGAAAAAATTACACACTAAAAAAATAAACTTACGTCAAAATTTATGTTTACGTTAAATGTAAAGTGGATAAACACAAACAGGCATGTAGTTGAAAAGAGGGGGGGATGGAACGTTCGTATAATTTTTGACATTTTTTAATTAAATTATTTTTCTATGTTCCTGTTTTTTAATTTATTTATTTTTTTTTTACTTTATTTTCCAAAATTATATGAACATTATTTTACGTTGATAATTATACGTTCTTGCGTGCAATGGAAATATTAGAATCTTACATGTAAAGATTACGTTAAAATTGTAAGCGTAGAAAAAAAAATTCTCCAATTATAATTTTGTGTGTGAAAATATTAAATAAACAATGCTGAATTCAATGATTATATTGGTAGTTCGAGAAATTAATTTTCTTCTAGTTATATCGAATTCATTAATACGGACTTCAGGGACTTTTTTCGTAATGTTCCTGTAAAAATGATTTAATTTTTTATTTTATTGTTACAAATTACGATGCTTTATTTACATAAAAAAAAGCAAGAATAAATTCTTGCGTTTTTTATTTACTACTGAAAACCATAACTTTAATAAATATATTTTTGTTTAAACGAAATAATACATTTTGACTAAGATTTAAATAAAAATAACTATATTATATTCCGCGATCATTATTTGATAAATACTGAAAATTTCATTAAAATTGGTTAGTTTCCTGATTTTTGGTGATTTCTTAAGTAAAGGGGGGGGGGTCAAAATGTTTATACATTTTGAGCATCGGCATTAATTTTGCCCGTACCTATTTTACTCTATTAAATCTAAGTTTTAGGTATAATTCAGTTTGGTTAGATTCAAATTCTATGGAATCACTTTTTTTTCATTTACTAATGCAATCGCTTAAAGTACTAAAAACTCTATGGAAATAAAAATGAAATTAAGTCCACGACAAATGTTTTTCGGCTTCAATGTTATTGTGACGAGTCTCAGCCGTATTGTTTGTTGCGCTTGCTTGACGTAAAAAAAAAATACGATGTTTACCATTTGAAGTTTCACTTAGAACTTAAAATTAAGAAATAATAATGTTAAAGGTTTGGAGTAGGAGTGCACAGAGGTTCTCATTTATTTTCGAGAACTGCCGAGTGTGCCTTGAGGGAGTTAGATTATAAATTTACTGAAAAGTGAAAATGATTCCAAATGAAATCGCTGTATTTACAATCCTTCAAATCTAACCAGGCTGAATACATCCTTTTGATCCTAAGACCAAAATTTAATTCAATAACCTGAAAATAAAACGATGATACGGGCTGTAAGCCCGTCAACTCAACCACTATCAATATCACATCTTCCTGCTAGTTATTGTATCCGTTAAGTAATTAAAATTTTAAAATAAAACCTCTAAAGTACTACTTATTTATGTTTCTCCCTTGCGAAGTTTTGTTGCCAAAATTGCCACGAACACACACACAGACAGAGCACACAGCATGTTTTATTCTTATATTGTCTATAAAATTCATTTCAGTGGCTACTTGTTTGTTTTAGACTACCACCCCCTTTTTCGGTATTTAATTCCGAGACGCAATACCTGTTGTATACGATTAAATAAACAGTAAACACAAATCTGTATTTTATAACATAGACCGGTGATTTTATATATATATATATATATATATATATATATATATATATATTTAATTTATAAAATAAATCTATACTTTCGTATATTAATTTTATGTGAGTAAATGAAGTAGTTATATATATATATATATATATATATATATATATATATATATATATATATAAGCTGGGTGCATTATTGTACGTGTCAACCATTTTTACTTGTTGAACGTTGTGTTGTCGATAGCCTTAATATTATGTGGGTTTTGCGAAATGTTAATTTACCGAAGCTAGGAAAGGAGAGAGATAAACTAAGACGATCTCTCTTCTCGGTTTTCTCTGATTTGTCGAAGCTCACGTGAGGTCACGTTGTGTTGAATTTGTCATGTGCTTTTCATTCTTGCTTTACTGACCGTACAGAACGAGTTTCGACAAATGTTGCAAATTCATTCACTCCCCTTCTTTGTGTCCCCCTTCCCTCCACCTAAAAAGTAGATTGAAAAATGTTTATCACCGTTTAGTCCAAGTTTGTTCATATAAATGTTAACAAATAACAACATACTAGTGTTTTTTGATTTTAATATTTTTTGACTAGAGACCGCAAATTATAAAATTTTATTTTTAATGACAATATAAACGACCTTTTAATCCAAAGGGTTGTAAAATTTGAAAACTTTTAAGAATTACATTATAAAACTATTTCTCGATTGAACAGTCTGTATTTTTAGTAAATGACTATTTTAATCACATAAATTATTTAGAATGAATTGAGTTTATTTCAACATCCCCAAATTATTATTTGTTTACTAAGACCATGTAAAAATAAATTGTAAATTATATAGCGAGTATCGTACACATTAAATGCCGAAAAAATAGGGTTGCGATAAGGACGAATCAAGAATCATGCTAAGGGCGCATAACTTGAGTTAAAAGAATACATACACAAATAAAGAAAATACTACACCCTCCTTTTTAAATTTTTTATTCCCCAAATAGTAACATACTGTTTAGTCAGTTTGGCTGAATAATTAGATATGATGAAGCAAATAAGAAAGCTATTCTTAACGTGGGGAATGGAGGATCTTTCACGCTATCTGAGAGGAAGATAATTAATAATTATTAATCAGAAGGGGGGGGCATACCTTGCTTGTCACCGTCGCCGGGCGTCGCCCCATGTGCAGAACAGAAACTGGAAGTCAAAAAGAGTAGAGTCTTGACTTAACCACAATTTATTTTACCTATTAAAAACAAACAAATTTTGTTCACCAGTCACCACCCTTAAAGAGAAAAGTATGAAATCTTAGCCTAGTTTTCGACTTGTTTATAAAGATGGCGACTATGTTTTCCGGCCAGGTTTGGCGTTTTACGTTAACTTGCTGTTTTTAATCTTATTTTATTCATTGTGAAATAGGAATATTGAGACAAATTCTGCGGAAGGAAAATAATTGACAATTTTATAGAATCACACCAACTACACCACCAGTCTTCTTGTTGTTGTTAATAATAAGAATAATAATAATAATAATCGAAAACGAGTTTTGGAATCTGCAATTTTTCTATAAAAACGTTGAACTTTTTTCTTTTTTTTTTTAAATCAAAAACATTACATTTTGAGATTATTATTTTACATTGTAACTACTAGTTACAATGTAAAATGTCTAAGCATAAAGTTTTTTGGTGAAAAAGCGGTAACAATTATATAAAAAAAATTATTTAAACGTTATGTTACACACACACGCGCGCGCACACGAATAATGTGTTTAAAAAAAATCAAAGTTTATGTGAAATTGAAGGAGGGAGAGGTATTAAGTGTATAAAAAAGGAAAGAAAAGTTTTAACCCGGCTGAACTCAAGGAAATAACAATTAGGTTAGAACTAACTGCAATCTAAAAGAACGGCTGAAACATTTTTGTCGTTTTTCTGACCCACTTACAACGTGGGAAAATCCTGTCTGTCGGATATCCCACTTTTTTATTTTACTATTAAACTTTTAAAGACTGCAAGAGTATTTTCAATGGTCAAATAAGTCACTTAATTAAATGTATTAAATAATTATTTAAAAAAATGTTTGGACACTACATTTTTTTTTAAATTAGTAAATGATTGCTTAAGTTTCATTTTGCAAGCCCTCTATTTTTTTTGTTTGTCTTTGTTTTTTTTTTGTTTTTTTTAATTTCTTCGGTTTTTAAATTGATTATTGAATATTTTGATTTTCTTGTAAGAATCGTTCATTTTGTTAATTTGTAAAGACAAAAATTGACTTCGTTGTTTAAGAAAAAAATAAGCGCTTGTTCGGAATAAGAACAAAAATCGCAATATTGGATTTCTACTAAAACCAATAGTGTCTACTTAATTGTGTCGAAATTGGTAAAATATCCAAAAAATTATGAAAAATGATACAGTAGGAATTTTATTCTTGAAAATAGTTTTCCAAGATTTGCATGTTATACTTAACTCAGTTTGGAATTTATTATTTATTTCCTTTGTTTGAGCTCTCAGCTACTTTTCAAAAATAATAATGACGGATCAATGCATCGTGAAATCGTATGTTTTATGTTATAGTAATGTTACTAATTGCGACATGGCAAGTAAGTGGGTAACGTTGCTAGTAGTTAAAAACTAGCAGTTCAGCCAGCTTTTCACGGGCCCTATGTACTGTTCATAATTTTATGTGCACATATATATATATATATATATATATATATATATATATATATATATATATATAAGTTTGACTTTTATCCAGGTAATCTAAAATTTCAAGTGTTTAGATCCAAAATTGGTGGAGGAGTTTGGTAGAGTCTGCAAAGATCAACTGTTTCAACTTTGACCTCTTGGCAGCCAAATTTTCTACCCAAAAACCGATTAAAAAGCTTGCTACATGTCTAAATACCCTTTATGTAAAATTTCAAATCTTTAGACCAAAAATTCGCTGAGAGGTCGAATTTGTTTTAACTTTGGCCCCTTAACATTTATTGTTTCGAGCTCAAATCAAATTAAAAAATTTGATCCATGTCCAAGTAACCTACATCTAAAATTTCAAGTGTTTAGACCCAAAATTGGCGAAGGAGTTTGGAGAGTTTTAAAAGCTTAAATCGTTGAACTTTGACCCCTTGACAGCCAAATTTCTAACCAAAAACCGATTTACCCCCTGTATCAAATCTCGAGTCTGTAGACTGAAAATTGACAGAATAATTTGGTAGGAAAATGTTCACATAGATACACAGACAATTTCACTTTTATAGATGTACTAGCAGTTAAGCCCGGCTTTGCTTGGGCCCTATGTACTGTTCATAACTTTGTATGCATATGTATTTATTAAAATGTGTACATATGTATGGTAATGCCTTTCTATATAATAGGCTTCCTTAACTACCATAGAGAAACGTTGCTAGAGACTGTAAAGGTCAAATTTTCTTTTACTTTGACCCCTTAACATTTATTGTTTTGGGCTCAAATCAAATTAAAATGTCTGACCCATATCCAAGTAACCTACATCGAAAATTTCAAGTGTTTAGACCCAAAACTGGCTGAGGAGTTTGGTAGAATCTGCAAAGGTCAACTCTGTAAACTTTGACCTCTTGCCAGCCAAATTGTCGCCCCAAAACTGATTAAAAAGCTTGCTGAAAGTCTGAATACCCTTTATGTAAAATTTAAAATGTTTAGACCCAAAATTGGCTTAATAGTTTGCTAGAAACTGCAAAGGTCAAATCTTTTAAACTTTGATCTCTTGGAAGCCAAATTTTCAGGGGAAAAAAAAAACGATTAAAAAGCTTGCACTATGTCTGAATACCTTTTATGTAAAATTTCAAATGTTTAGACCAAAAATTGACTGACTTATTTGTTGGAGACCGTAGAGATCAAACTTTTTTTAACTTTGACCCCAATTTTGACCCCTAAACATTTACTCTTTTGGGCTCAAATCAAATTATAAAGTTAGATCCATGCCCAAGGAATCTATATCTAAAATTTCAAGTGTTTAGAGTTTGGTAGAGTTCTCAAAGGTCAAATCGTTGAACTTTGATCCTTTAACAGCAAAATGTCTAGCCGAAATCCAATTAAAAAGATTTCCCCAAATTTCAGTACCACTTATGTCAAATTTTGAGTCTGTAGACCGAAAATTAACAGTTATCTGGTAGGGAAATGTACAAAGACAGACACACAGTCATTTTCACTTTTGTAGATATATAGATAGATTGACACGAAAGTTAAGGAGATAACATTGTTTTTTAATAGAAATTCAACCTTGGGAATTTCAATTTTCGTTCTTCCGAGCATGAGCCAAAAGTAAACTCTTTAAAACTTAATCAACAATTGAGATCAATCATGAGGTACGTGCAATTTAATGGTGAAAATTGATTAGAACCCATGGTTTTGAAAACCGGCTTATAATTTTTTTTAAGTTTGCGATTACTTTTTGATTGTGTTTGAAAGATTATAACCTTTCTCTAAACAGAAAAATGCATTTTGACATTTGAAAAAAGTTATGAAAAATGTTTTAAAGGCGGCTTTGAAAACTCGGAAATTCGGCTAAATTTAAAAAACTAAATAAATTAATTGTAAATATCCCTTGGAAGATAAATATACTTTTCTGAAACTTTTTCAAAGATAATAAAGTCTAAAGATACTGAATAAACAACAACAACAACAACAACAAACCCTTCTTTTTAACTTTAAAAGAATCGCTTAACTATCCCCAAAAAGAGAGTTCAAGTTACAGAATCTGTCCGCCGCTAGATCAAAATAAATGAAAAGGTGACATGTAGAATTTCCATGGAAGACATAGTGTCAAAACTTCGATATTTTCAAATTGATAGAAAAAATCGAAACATTACTATACTTTAACTAGCATGGGTGCTCAGCGTTGCCCGGGTGTTTGGAGGTGTATGCTGAGGAAAAAAAAAAAAAAAAAAAAAAAGTCAATTTTTTTAACTTTGACCCCTATTATGACCCCTTAACATTTATTATTTAGGGCTATAATCAAGTTATTAAGTTAGATCCATATCCAAGGAATCTATATCTAAAATTTCAAGTGTTTAGACCCAAAATTGTCGGAGGAGTTTGGTAGAGTTCTCAAAGGTCAAGTCATTGAACTTTGACCCCTTAACAGCCAAATTTCTGGCTGAAAACCAATCACATAGATTTTCCCAAATCTCAGTACTCTGTATATCAAATTTCGAGTCTGTAGACTAAAAATTGAAAGTTATTGTGTAGGGAAATGTACACTGACAGACACACAGACAGATACAGACACGTTCACTTTTATAGATATATAGATTGATTTGTTTAACAAAAATATATATGTATACATAAATATATATGGAAACAATTTTGTGTTTACTATAAACTTTTTCGCAAATATTATGCAAGTATAAATCATGTAGAATATCTGCATGAATATAATTACAGGTAATAGTTAACTAAAGATGATTATCCCATTAAAAAACCGAAGCAACTAATAGGGAATTAATTAAAATGTATGTTTAAAAGAATATGCAAATTAGCTAGATCGTTTGCTAGTGAATGCAATTCCACAACCAAGATATAACAAAATTGTATTTTCTTTTTAAATAAATAGAAAAGAGGTCTTAATATGAATATCGATACACACAAGAAAACCGAATTTATAGGAGTATAGATTTAAGTGATCCTTTTTTGTTGTAATAAGGAAGAGCTTATTTAATTAGATTATTTTACAATGTATACAATTAATATTTTATGAAAATTGAATTTAATTTGGTATTAGTTTTAAGTTCAGAGGCATTCTTAACAATAAAATATTGATGTAATCTTTATCTATACGTTAGCATCAATTTTATTTTATTTTTAACGGGATGATTCGATGTATACTTAAATGTGTCATAACAATGAATTAAATTAAATCTTTTTTAAAATTAAAGTAAAAGTGCAGTTTAAGTGTGAAAAAGTCAATTAAAATTACACTGACAATTTATGCATTGAAAAAATAAGCTAAAACAATTTAATAATTAAAGAGAATACATTGGATGAGATGAAAATCATGTTTTTTTGTTTGTTTTGTTTTTTTTTTTACAAAGTTGCATATCCTTACTTCTCTAAATTAATCATTATTAGAAAAATCCCATTTCTTAAATTATTTCCTTTTAGTGATCCCGGATCTCAATCTTTTCAATTTTTTTTTTTATTTTCAAAATTATAAAAAAAATTTCTTAGGCTGATATTTACATGTTTATGCATGCAAGGAAAATAATGTGATACTAGTAGGACCTGTGTACTAGTGTTACCCGGTGGAAGTATGACACAAAGCCAGGATAGATTCGCTAAAGCCCCTTCCTATCCCTGAAAATAAATTAAACTACGGTTATCAGCCTTGGAAAATAGCGGGTACTGGTGGCCATGGTCAGAATTAAATTATCTGGCTTTCACTGTCAGGTATTGTCTGGCAGTGGCAGCTAGAAGCCAATGGCTGTCATTATCAGCACTGGGAGTTAGCGATTTTAGTGTCGGTTTGCGAAAATTACTTGAGGGTACTGGTGCTCACTGGCAGCCGTGATCAACGTCAACCTCCAGGGGACTTCCGAACTGAAATCGTCTGTTTTTAACTTTCGAACATTGTTGGATACTAGCATCCATTGGCTGCCTGTCGTGAGCCATGGTGATAACTGGTGCTTAGTGGTGTTTTGAGGCAGTTACTTGCATTTATTGGTGAACAATGTTCAATTGTCTTTGTCAGTTCCTAGTGTTCAGTCTCTGCTACGACTAGTATTGGCTTCCATTGGACTGCTCCGAAATTAAATTTTGTCTTTAATGGTGAACGCTGGGATCATTGGCATTTTCAGGTGGTTACTTATTTGCTTATTGTCGGGCGCTATTGATTATGACCAGTGTCAAGCCTCATTAAACTGCTTTGAAATGAAATTGCCTGCCTTGAACATTTGTATACTCTAGTGATGGACATTGTTGGTCATTGGCATCGTGACAGTGATTTTTACTTGATTACTATCGCTATTGGACAGTGGAGGATCAATGCAGTTTTTAGGTGGTAACCACTATTTCGATGTGGGTATTGGCGTTTACCGATGGACACTGGTGGGTAGTGTTTTGTTCCAAGCCTGAGCAAAACAAGGAGCGCCATATTCACTGTTCTGAGCAATCCTGATTTACTGTGTTGGTGGCGATATGTGTTTCTATGTATGCAGAATATGGATTGTTCATAATAGTTACAGAAAAATGCTGTTTATTTTTCCGTTGAGTCAGCTTTATGAAAAAGACTACGTGTCCATAATTTGAACAAGAATCGTCTGTATGACTGGAGTTGTAAACAAATCGGTAATGTTGTATGAAATTGTTTGGTGGGAATGCAGAGTAGGATGAAATCACGCAGTGTGTAAATGAAAGCTTTTGCACGTTATAAGTATGAAAGTGAAAAGAAAAATTGTTAAACAAATCGAAATCTGGTAAGTTCTTTTTCTGTTGGGTCAACTTTACGAAAGTAAATTTGGTTAGGTTCAAATTCTGTAGAAGCACCCGTTTCATTTGTACTTTATTTGAAAAGAACTACTTGTAAATATTCTGTATGACATAAAATGGAGCAAATCAGTTTCGCTGTAGGTATAGATGCAGAGTAAAATTAATTAATGCAGTGTGTAAATAAAAGCTTTTGCATGACTAATTATAAATTTGTATGTGGAAAAAAAAAGGAATAGAAATAGGAAAGTCAGAAGGAATATTTTTTTTTTTTTTTTTTTTTTGGTTAAACAACTCTGAAGCAACACTGCTAAATTTATTTTTCCGTTAGGTTAGCCTTACAAAAGCTAGTACAAAAATCCAACCAAAATAGTCTGCATAACTGATAATTTAAAAAAATCGTAACTGAAGTGTAGGTTACAAAAAGTCGGTCTTGTTAGATTCAAAGTATCTGATTTTCTGTTGCTGGATGACAAAATTTTGTTTAGTTTGCGATTAATTTTTTTAACCATTCAGATTACGCTTATTATTCCCTAAATCTGAAAGTATGCAAACAGCCAATGAAAATTGACCAGAATTTGTTCAGGGAAGAATCCTTATTTCTAGCATTGTGAGAGGAAGGGATAATGTTAAAAGTATTTGTAAAAAAACTAAACACGGACGACTATTGGGAGAATGAGAGGAGGAAATAGTGAGTAAAAATCGTGCTACCACCATTAAATGACTTATTTTGGATGTGATTCTCCTAGGAATTAATATAAGATTTTATGATAACAGATGATAATATGCGCAAAACCTATGTCAGATATTAGCTAATAGTCTGACTATATTGTCTATTCTTGCAAAGCTATATATTTTTTTCCTTATGGAAATAAATGTTTGCATTTTAAGTATAATAGACAATATAGTCAGAGTACTAGCTAATATTTGACATAGGTTTTGCGCATATTATCAGTTGCTTTCATCTGTTATCATAAAATCTTATTAATTCCTAGGAGAATCACATTCCAAAATAAGTCATTTAATGGTGGTAGCACGATTTTTACTCCCTAATTATTTCCTCCTCTCATTCTCCTAATAGTCGTCTGCAAAGCTATATATATTTTTTTCTTATGGAAATAAATGTTCACATTTTATTAAGTATATAGATCACATTTGAAATTTTCACAAGAATTGCTTTTAAAATCACAGAACGTACATTTTGCAATTAAATTATTTGGTGAAAATATTGAATTAACTATGCTTAATTTAATGATATCGTTAGTTTAAAAAATAATTTTTTTTAAAAGTTACATTGATTTAGGGTCTTTTTTCGTAATGTTCCTGAAATATTAAAAATAAATTTCTTTTTAATTAACATTTACGATGTTTTATTTTTATAAAAAAGCAAAAATAAATTATTGCGTTTTTTTTTTTTTTTTTTTTAGTATATATACTTAATACAACTTCATAACTTTATTACAGGTGTTTTTGTTGCATAAAATAATACATTTTCACTAAGATTAAAAAAAAAATAATAGGTTCATTATTTTCTGTAATCATTAATTAATAAATATTGAAATTTCTTTAAAATTGGTTGATTTCCTGAATTTTAAATTAAGTGAAGGAAGTGGTCAATTGTTTTCTTTCTTTTTGAGATCAGCCGTTCATTTTGCATGTACTTATAAATCACATTTGATGTAACTGTTTATCAATCTAACTGTCTAACGACCCGTTATCGTGTTTTTCGCCTTGCTTTGCACATTTTTTTTTTATTTGCATTGTATTGAAATCATATTTTTAAAGGATATGAAATTAAATTCACCATAATGCATTTTTTTATAAACAAGTCTGTCATTTTAATCTTTTGCTAATAGTTAAAAGAATTACTTCTTGACCTTAGAAATCTGAAAGCAACTTGTGAAGCATTTAAATTATTTCTAACTTTAAAATTCTTAACAAATCCTTGTGTATTAGCATTTAAAGTTTGGGGATATATTTACCTTGAATAATTTTATCAACGAAGATGAAAACATTACAAGATATAATTTTATAATGATTTTCTTCAATTAATAATATACCAAAACCGTAATATCTTATTAGGAAAACACACACGCGCGATTCTCGATTGAACAATATATGGTCCCCACTTGCCAAACTTTCACAAAAAATACTTGACTAGCTAAAACCACTATATAAGATTTCCCCCACGCTCCACTTGTGCCTAAATGTAAACGCAGATTCCATGAACAACGCTTCTTTCCCAGAACTGCCAGCCTTTGGAACACTGTTCTGCTTGCATGCTTCCCGGTTGAATACAACATGGTAGCCTTCAAATCTAATGTAAACAAGTTCCTGTTAAGCCGACCTCATAAATAATCAAATTCTATCCAATTTACACCATAAGTGTAATTTACTACCACCTTACATTCATTAACTCTTTTCCTTGAGTGACCCTCGGGCTTTGATAAGTAGTGAACCCCCAATTAATAAAAAATAAATATATAAATTGAAGGAAAAAAAAAAACAGTTTAAAAAGATGAAACAAAAATGAAAGTAAAAAAAAAAACAAAAACTTCCCAGCAACACCGAATAAGTGCATCTAATAAAAGTTGATTATATTTACTGCTTGTTTATGATGCCTTTAGCGAATGTTTAATTTGGTAAATTCAGTATCTTTCGACTTGATAACCGCGAACAATATTTTAAATAACGTTCTATGTGGGGCGGGGAAGCCCCCCCCCTTCTCACTAAGACACACTTGGAGCCTTAATTTGCCTCATTTGAATACAGTGTACCCCTCCACCTTTCTTGTCTAAATGAAACCAGAGAAGTAATTTCCTTTAAATGTTGACTGCTCGCCTATTTAAAAAGAAAATCCCTTTATTAATTTAATTCCTAAAGGATACATTCTGATTTGGAAGCTTTTCAAGCTTTTCATTTGAATCCATTACCCTTTAATTACTGGGACAATCCCGAGGGGGAGTGGGGAAGGCGTGGTTTTGTGTCTCTTCTTCCTTCTCACCTCTGTTCCCCCCCCCACCTGCCCTTTCCAATTCTAACTTTCCTGTTTCTCTCATAGTTCAACAATGCTCAATACATGTGTAGAGCTTAACAGTAATATGTCAAGCAAATTTCATAATTGTTTTCCCTCAAATTCATGTTAACTATAAAATTCGTCTGAACTTCTGACAGTGAAACACAAATGTTTCTGCATATTTGCTATAAGTATATGTTATACTACTTTCTTTCTCGTGTGTGTGTGTAATATATATATATATATATATATATATATATATATATATCATGATAATAGTAGACACGACTGTGTGAAGAAAGCAGTTCACTGGGGACTCTACAAACAACTGCTGTTTAAACTGAAGTCAGTACTGAAAAATGAAAATCACGAAATCCTTCAGGACATGGAAATAGAGATAAACTGATCCAAGCAAGGAGACCGGACATAATAATTAACAAGAAAGAAAGAAACTGCCAAGCTAGATTTTTGCTGATTTGACAGATCAAAGAAAAAAAAAAACAAAAAAAAAACACCGTATATTTCAGCGTATAAGACAACTCTTAAAAAAAATCATCTTAAAAAAAAACAAAAAACAATATTTCATAAAATACCGGGTGTTGCAATCTCTAGCCTAGGCTAAACAAACATGGTTTCGTGATTTAGCAGTCTTATACAACCGATATGATAAATTTATTAAAATTTGCTCCAATTTTGTACCTCGTCTTATCTGACGGTCGTCTTATGCACTGAAATATACGGTATGCAGAACTTGCTGGAAATCTGGGAAACTTGTCACCCAGATTCCAGAGAATACCACCGGTTATTATCAGAGTAATCTCTGATAATAGCCTGTGTGAAATCTCTTCTTAATGATGACGATGATAATAGTAATACAAACAACAAAACAAGTTTGAAATTTGAGAAGTTAAAAATATCATTGAATTACAGAGTTAAAAAAAAAATGTCTCAAATCAAATAAATCCCACAAACACCAACTCCAATCCCATCAATGAAATGTTGCATCCCTGCGGACCCTGCGCCTGTTCTACAAATACTTTAATGGAATGTACCCGATGAACTCTAGCACTTGTGCCCTTTCAATCTACATACCTTCGACAGGTAGCAAAATTCCACACTTCCACTGTTCTGGTCCCCAGATGCCAGAAAGCCTTTTACTTTGACAGTCTTTTTTTCCTTTGGACTTTAGAATTCTTTGTTTCCCTGACTATACTAACCTGTAGAAGTTTAAATATGTGACCAAATATTTTGCTGCTCAACTTGCCACAGTCCCCTGTTAGACACGATTTCAAATAGTCACCTCTTACATTCCAAGTGGCAATACGCTTTGTTTGGAGTGAAAAGGAGTAATAAAAAAAAATAAAAAAAATAAATAAAAGATATGCGCACACTTTGCCATTTGAAGACATCTATAATTTTGGACTTTTCTACAATTGATTGAAAGTTAAGATTCAATGTTATTTATTGAATTGATTCTTTCCTTTCTTTAAACAACGATGATATAAATCCAAGTTTTTATTCACAATCATCGTATGAGCAGATTTTCCACCAAAAAGAATTTTTCATTCATTAGAAAAGAATGAATGATTTTTTCTTTCTTTTTCATCGATTTCTCCCTCCCCCTCCCTCTTTTCCTTTTTCCTGCTCCAGGTTTCAATAGTTTTCCCTACTTCTTGACCTGCCATTATGGATTTTCTTTTCTCTGCATCGCATAAAAAAGTAATGATAAATAATTATCGGAAGTTGGACACCATTTCTAGTTAATTCGACGGAAAATAATCTTTCATTATAGTATTTTACTATTTTACCCCAATTTCCGTCGGTTCACTTACGTGTTGGAATAAAGTATCGATCAATCGATCGATCCATCCTCTTTTCCTTTCTTTGAAAAGCACCGGTTACCAAACACTTAAAAGCTGCAATCGGATTATAGTTTGATCGTACATCTTAACGTTTTTCATGGTTCGGCTAGCAAACTCCCATCATCAGCTCAATTTTAAATATGATGATATTTAAAAACAAAAACAAATGGGACCAGAAACTTATTTTTGGTCGTTCATGTTTTTGTATTTGCTAACAGCATGGATGTCTTTTTTTTTATTATTCTCTCTAGCTGGGGATGAGGCACTCTACCGGATACTAAACATTCACCCACTATTTCATGCATTCCAACAGATCTTTTTAAGATCCTAACCATTTCTTTAAATGCAATTGTTTGAATCTCTCTTGCACTTAGTTCATCGGTTATATCTGCTAGGTAGTTTTTAAAATTATTTTTCATAACTCTGGTTGTTCCTATAACTACTGGAATGATGGAGATTTTCCTAAAATTGCAGTTTCTTTTCGTGTGATACACAAGATCTTGGTATTTACGTTATCTTTTCCCTGTCAGCTCTGTTTAATCCAACCTCATTGGAGAGACTAACTTCTAAGGTTGTTTCTTTCTCCTCGTCTCATATCACTGTTAGTTCGATAACTGTTTTCTGTGTACGTGTCTGTAGGAATTACATAGTTATAGTGGATAGTGTATGACATGTTTTCAACTGTTCTTTCTGATATGCTAGTCTGGGTGCCCGGGTGTTTGGAGGTGTGTGTTGAGCAATAAATAAAAAATTGTTAGTAAGCAGGCAGGCTCGAACCCGTACCATGAAAGAGGCAAAGAATGTGAAAAAAAACCCCCAAAAAACTCAACGTCTTTGCCGTTGTGCCCATCGCCAAACCGGAAATGACATAGCTTTAAATTAAAGCTAGACAATCAAAAAGAGGGGATGACTTTCGAAAATATCGTTGAAAAAAGCGACTCCTTCCTGTAGAAAAGTGCTCAGTTGAGGGTAAAGGAATTAATGTTTTTAGCCAAATTTTCGATATTTTTTGTGTGAAGGGTCGAGCTTCAAAATTATACCAAATCTTGTGAAAATCCGTTGCCTCTGTCAGAAGTTTTAGGCAGCCAGGCATACATACATTTAAATAGACAGGCGAGATTTATATTATAGATGTTCCCAGAACTTAGGCCAAGTAATCTAACATTTTGTAATCTCTCACACTGGAGACAAGTTTTTACTAAACAGATACAAGGTGGCTCACTTAAAAGTAGTCCAATCTCTCTAATCTTTCTCTTAACGACCAACTGACACCACAAGACAAAATACAATTCTTTTTCCAAACAAGATGGCGCTACATGTCTCACAGATCACTGACATGAGTTCATGACATGTTTGCAGAAAGCAAGGGGTTATGGCCACCATGTTTACTGGACTTGTCATGTGATTTTTATCTTTGGAGGACTTTAAAACAAAAAGTTTATGGCAATAATCCTTACAATGTTTTCCTTTAGTTGGTCTAGATTATCAACACTATTAGGAGGATCACCAGAGAAGATCTACAGGCAGTACCTGCAAACGTTAAATGTGCCCAGAAATGCATAGATGTCGAGAGGGGGGCACTTCCAGTATCTTTTATAACACTACAGGTAATTTAAACAATGCTACATGTAATTATAACGATAAAAAAATGTTTCTGTCTACTATATTTTCTGGGTTACTTTTAAGTGGGCTGCCCTGTACATTTGGAGTTCCTGGCATTGTCATTGCTCTTAGAAACTTTTATTTTTAAAGAATTCTAATCATGGCCATGATTAAGTACAAATGTTATCTCCTAAAAAAAAAATCCTACACTGAAATAAAAATCACTCATTGGAAAATGCATTTTCCTCTATTTATTGAAGGTTTCCTGTCTCTTCATTTATAGGCATTTCTCAATAATTATCAAATTCATCAATTAGCTGATTGAGGTTCTTATTCAGTATGCAAAACTCACCAGAACATTGAATTTATGACACGGGGGAATTTTCTTTGTTTTTAACTGCTATATTATAAAAATAAAATGGTTAAAAGATCGCCTCGCCTCTCATAGGGATGACCATTTGCTTTCTTTTATTTTGATGATAATCACTATTTCATCCAGGTTATTCTTAAACAAAAATAGAAATAATTGGGATTACTATTATTCTGGGATGTTAAGTTGTAAATCTTTGGAAAGCAGAAACACTTAATATTTTTAAGAAATTCAAATTTTTGTACTTATGAATTACCATTTATCAAGGCCGAAAGCCGTTACAGGATAAGAGTTTGTGATGAATGGACTGAACAAAATTTGATTACTGTTGAGGAATGGTTTATGACTAGTATTTGTTGACATTGAGTTTGAAGACGATCATGTTAAAGTAGTACCATGGTATTGTGCTCTATAGTTGGGAAGTTCTAGAGAAAAAAAACTCTGACAAAGGACAGACAGATACTACACCTTGATTCCAGGTAAAGATAAGCTCATTTTAAAAATGAGCTCTGATTCTTGGTACGTTTCCTATCATAAGTTTGTAGATTACTTTGAGCATAGAAATGTAAATATAACGAGGAATATGAGAATAGTAACCCGAATAATAGAAATTATTAATCCTCTTCTCAGAAATTCCAACACCTAATTTCCCATCATGTCCTGAACCCGTGCTCGCTCATATTCCCACACCAAGAATTTTTTATTTCAGGAAAGGTTAGGGGCAATTTCTAATATGATTAGTCAGTGATTCCCAAACGTTTTTTTTTTTTTCTTTTTTTCCTTGGACAACATTTTCAGAATTAAAAAAAAAAATAATTTATTGAATTGTCTATAAAAATAATGTTGAAATTCAAAAAATTGAATTTCAACTAAAAGCAATATTATCTACTTAATTGTCATGTTGAAATTAGTAACACATCCAAAAAATGAAGTAGAAATTGAATTATTAATGAAAATTGCTTCCAATAAAAAATTTCAAGTTTTACTTAAATAATAAACTGAATGCTTCTTTTGATAGCAGAGGAGGTAACTGCATGAAGTCTGAGGATTTCAAAATGATTTACTATAGTTGGATTGTGAATGGTTATTTAATGTAGTAATATGTTACATGGCCATGATAAATAAGCAGATAACATTGCTTTTAGTTAAAATTCAATTTTTTCAATTTTCGTTATTATTAGCTGTATATATATCCGGCATTGCCAGGTTGAAACATTTCGTCACATATTTGAGATACACTGAATATTTTAACTTGTTAGGATTTTTCTGAAAGTTGATCACATGTTGAATTTAGGGAAAAACAAAATGCATCCATCTGACTATGAAAATCAAACAGGAAATAACTCTAATAGCTTAAAAGGGAAATAACTTAAGCTTAAATAAACTTACTTCCAGTTTAAATGCAACTGGTGTTGACTATCAATAATAATTGAAAATAGATTTAATGAAATTAAAAATATATTAAATTAACTTTAAATAAAATTTCTGAATGGACCAGTTAAAAATTCTGTTACAACAAATGATTACTAACAGATGATTATTAAAATAAATTTTCTTTATGCAAATGAGGATACTTCTTGAATGTATATTTCCTTTGAATCCCAAATATATATATATATAAATCATGTTGGAATATAAGTATAGTAGCGGGGATACCCAGCGTTGCCCCCCCCCTTTTTTTTTTTTTTTTAATGTGTGTTTGTAAGGGGGAGGGTAAAGTAAAGAATAACCCTGTTTAAATATAAAAATAAAACCGATGTTAAACTTCTTTAAAAAAAAATCGGCAAAACTAAAAAAAAAACAAAAAAAACAGTGAACAAACGTAAAATTTCTTTAAAAAAGAAATCAGAAAAACAGAAAGCATAAATCAAGGGAAAAAATGAACGTGTTCGGAAAACCAAAAAACACAGCAAAAAGCAAAACAAAAAAAAAATGGCATAAATAATCCTTTGATTTGGTTAACTCCATGGTGCGTTTCACCCAGTCCATTCCAGTTTTTTTTAATCAACTACAAAACGAAATGAAGCAGGGGGGGGGAGGCATGAATAACCTTTCGATTTAGTTAACTCCATGGTGCGTTTCACCCAGTAGAATTAAAATTCCATTCCAGTTTTTTTAAGCAACTACGAACTAAAGAAAACCCAAACCAGTGTTCCTTCGTAACTGTGTCTTGTAAACGATCCCACAATGGTGTTAAGTGGTGGCGGGCAAAGGAGGAATTTATTAGAGAGAAAAGATTTTACCACTTCCATTGATCTTAACTGATTTTGGCCGTGAACTCTCAGCAGATAGAATATAGGAATCTACAATTATAGAGGAAGTGGATAGGTAATAGGCATATAACACACCTCAGATATTGTGCTACAGTTTGTGTATATTACATTTGCATGAAATGTCTTGATTTTTAATGCTATTAAGGTCAAAATGAGTTCATTTTATATACATATATACTAGCAAAAGTACCCGTCGTTGACTGGGTTCAAAAACAGCCTACAGAAAATGGACTCTGATTTATGAAAGTATGATAGGTTATGAAAAGGAAGGGTTGTAAAGAGATAGCTTCGAATTTGGGGATATCAAAACTAAAGCAAAATATGATGAAAGTAAAAATAAAATAGATAAACCCCATAATTTATTATATCATACCTGTTCACACTGAAACACTTATCACAATATTCTGTGGATCTATATTAAAAAATCTTTTTAAACTTTGTGACATATTTCCATTCTATGGAGGTCAGGTGCGAACGAACACCCCATAATTTTATTATACCATATTTCTACAAACAGAAACATAATTATCAAAGTATACTTACGCAGATAGATATGAAAAGTCTTTATTAAAGTTTGTCCCTATTTCCATTTTATGGAGGCCAGGCGCGAGCGCAGACCCCCATCATTTTATTATACCATCCCTATTTGTTAATTTTATCAAAGTATTCTTATTTACATCTATATCAAAAACACTTGTAAACTTTTTTTTTTTTTAAATTTTTTATTTCCATACTTTGTGGATCAGGCGCGAACACAGACCCCACAATTTTAATGAACCATCGTTCTGCCCGATCAAACATACCCATTCCTGTGTCTCGATACATCTTCTATCATTATATGTAATCAGTTTTTTTTAAAATGGTCAACCATATAGGAGCCTATTCGTGACCAGACACACACAGACATTCAACTTTATATTATAGATATATATATATGGGGAAAAATACAGTTTGCTACACTAATTCCTTCTCATAAAAAAACTTAAATTTTTTTATTTTTTTTTTTTTTTTTTTTTGAGGGGGTGGGGCTTCCATTTAAACAAAACTGAGCCACAGCAAGGTGTGGCCGGGTACGGCTAGTGTATTATAAAGTTGTGATTTCAGAAATAAAAAAATACATCCATATGGCTTGGGTGCATCAGCTTGAACCGAATATATATATATATATATATATATATATATATACTTGAGTTCTTTCATCTATAATCGAAACTAAAACTTATGAAGAATTCTTGGTAAATTTATTTATAAAAAATAGATGACTTGAGGGCCATTAGCTATCATCTAGACCAAAACTAAAACCTCTGAATAAATTCTTGGTAAAATTTATTACAAGAAATGGAAGGTCATTACAATTAAACGACAGAAAAAAAAAAAGATGTAAGCGTGACACACAAAATAACACACATCTTTTATTAATATAAAGAATGCATTTATGTTTGACACTGGGTGTATGACCAAAAAGGTTAGCTAGTATTTAATATATTACTGTACACAAGCCATTGCTATCTGCTTGGCTGCTACCAAATCAAATCACACTATCTAAAGATGTCGGATTCCTGACCTAAAACTGCACTAAACATTAGCATGATTTGTTTTTAAAATTTTTTTTTCTCTTTGGAGAACATGGAGTTTTTCAAAAGCAAAAATAATTTTCCTTTACAAAACAATCAAACTAAACACTACAAATAAATATTTGAAGATATAAATAACTTAAAGCATAAAAGCTTTTTCCAAAATTATTGGATTCAGCATTAAATAACCTGAAAAGAGTTAATATGCTGTAGAAAAAAGAAAAAACGAACTAAATCAGTATCTGTAAATATTTTGTCGTTTGTATAGTTGCAAATATTTACCATAGAAATCAGAACTATATTAGCAATAAGATTAAATTCCAGTAATAACTCTGATTTTATTTATACACTAACAGGGGTGCCCGGCGTTGCTTGGGTGTTTGGAGGTGTATGCTGTGAAAAAAACAAAAAAAAAAAAACAAAAAAAAATGGTTAATTTTTTTTAAACTTTGACCCCTATTATGACCCCTTAAAATTTATTGTTTCGGGCTCAAATCACTTTAAGTTCGATCCATGTTCAAGGAACCTAAATCTAAAATTTCAAGTGTCTAGACCCAAAATTGTCGGAGGAGTTTGGTAGAGTTCTTAAAGGTCAAATCGTTGAAATTTGACCCCTTAACAGCCAAATTTCTGGCTGACACCCGTCACATCGATTTTCCCAAATCTCAGTACCCGGTATTTCAAATTTAGAGTCTATAGACTAAAAATTGACAGTTATTGCGTAGGGAAATGTACACAGCCACACAGACAGACAGGTTCACTTTTATAGATATATAGATAAGCGAGAATGTGTATGCGTGAGGACACTTCTCAATCTATATACTCAACGAATTTTTGATTCACAGGCTTGAGATTTTGTATATAGGGTATTCAGATATGTGGAACAGTTTTTAATTGGTTTTAATCCGGAAAAATGGGTTACTAAGAGGTCAAAATTGAATAATTGGTACTTTGGGGGGGGGGCGCAGATTTTTATTTGTTTGTCAACTGTTTCAAAAGGTTTAAAAACACTTCTAAAAATCTTGGCAAGCTGGTCTAATGGTTATTGTACCTTACTC
Source organism: Euprymna scolopes (assembly GCF_053919585.1). Classification (NCBI taxonomy): domain Eukaryota; kingdom Metazoa; phylum Mollusca; class Cephalopoda; order Sepiida; family Sepiolidae; genus Euprymna; species Euprymna scolopes. The sequence continues at coordinate 103,629,602 of NC_136482.1, read as the reverse complement.
ATTGTAAGGTTTGGTTTTCTATCTCAGCTTGAGTATTTTTTTTTTTATAAGTGAACTGTTTAGAAAAGAAACACAGTACTCGCATGCACATGTTTCTTTCTGTTTTGTTTTTTTACATTTAATACCGGGCAACGCAGAGTGCATCTTCTAGTGTGTGTGTGTAAGAAATGTATTTTGATAGAAAAAAAAGGAAACGTATTCCCAAGTTCAATTCTTTGCCAGATAATGCATAAACACACACCTGCTCAATAGGTAGACAGTCTACATTTATTAATAAGGAATAACAGGTGATTCTGAATACCAAGAGCTGATGAAAGGTAAATGAGTCTGTACTGAAGTGGATTAAACAATTCAATCTTCAGAAGATTAATAAAAAATAATTGAGGATGAGATATATGAGAAAACTTGTATTATTTGGATGTTTTGTACTACTATCCTTATCTTGATGGTCATAGTCATGATCTTCTGACCGATGTAATATCTGATCCTCTTGACGTATATCTTTTCGAACTGTTTTACATGCTGGCATCTGTATGGCAGCTTTTAAAATTTGTACTTTGTTGTTTTAAAACTAACCTAACTATTTAGGCTTTTATTTATCATGTTTTCTAAACCCTTACTCTCGATTCTAAGTAGAGCAATTCAGAGAAATGAGTGGTGCTCTCCCCTACATCTCAGTGTCGTAGCCAATAAAAACGAGGCTTTCAGGTTGTTCTCATTTACATTTATCTAATTTTTAATTTCCTGTAAGGAATTTTCCGGTACCTTTTTTTTTTTTTTTAATTGTAACTGAGTTTTAAGGTCATAAAAATGTTTTTCATAGCAGTCACAAGAACAAAGAATATTATATTCCTTCTTCAGTGATGATCTGATTCTATCTGGTGAAGCAACTAGTTATTTTTGTATTATCTCATTTGAGATTTGAGTATTAATGAATGAACATGGACACACTAAATATTTGTAGTATCAATGCTTTTCGATTTATGATTGCAAAATTTTCTCTGATTGTCTTGAGTCAATAGCCAAATTGATCAATGCATTGATTTAATTTTATTAAGCTTATCTTGAGCAAAGAAATCCATTGACCTGTTTGTACTAAAGCTATAGCACAAGGTTAAATCCAGTAAGAATTAATGAATACAAATGTGCATAGATCAGGTCACCAACCACTTGGAAGAACGCCATGCTAAGATGGCAATATGTGTGAATGAGGTTATTAAGGCGAATATTAAGTTCTGATAACATCCTGGTGTTTTGTTACAATCGCAATTATGAAAAAAAAAGATTTTTTTTATTACACCATTTTTGGGGTGGGTTTTTAAATCACTTGCATCTTTCTCTCTCTCTCTACTCCTTTCTCTCTACTTTTCTATCTCTCTTTCTCTTTCCCTGTCTTTTTTCCTGTCTCCCTCCCTTCCAAAGTATTAAATTTAACAAATTAATTCTTAATATTTATATAAACACTGTCAACTCTCTCTCTCTGTACATCTGTCTCTCTGCATGTACATCTGTCTCTCTGCATGTACATCTCTCTCTCTGCATGTACATCTCTCTCTCTCTCCATGCCTACATCTGCTCCTTTTTCAACATTTATCTCTATACATCCACTGCTGCTTCTCATTTGTTACATCTCTGTATATGTTTATATGTACAGAATAAACTAATTAACCGATCACTATAAATTTTTGAACACGGATGAACATGAGGGGTCATAATGTGGTATGCATTTAGTTTGATTTAGTTTTATGGAAAAAAAAAAAATATTTAAGCCCTTTGTGACGATTCAGATATCTTCAATTTTTGTAGCACTTTAACAATAATTTATTAGGCATGAATTAATAAATATTCCCCAAATTTCAGTTTCTTTGGAATATTTTAAACGGTTTTTAGAGGACAAATATGGACACAATGTCCCATCATTAAAATTTAAATATTTCAGATTTGCATTAAATTTAACTTGCAGTCAACCAAGATTCCTTTGATTTCAGTTTCTTAAGACCACTTAAGCTTAAAACTTAAATTTAAGATGTTTTCTAGAATCAAGATCATTTACTGGATTTTGATCAAAATTGGAATATGGTGAAAATAAAGATATGATACAAAAATTTGTCTAGGAGATTGTTGTATTTTTATATCTTCATTTATATTTTCATATGGACATAATAATGGACTAAAAATGTTCTAGTCTGTTATATCGTAGATTATATGAATAACAAGTCATTACTGGGATTGTACAGAAAGGGTTTATTTAGGTAAAAAGGTACACACATTTCTAAGCGTCCATTGACAGCTTAGTACTAAATTCTGTCTCCCACGTGAGGAGAGTTTGCTTGTCTTTTTATAGACGTAACAGTCCATTCATTTGAGGGGTGTTGGATCAGTCCATTATATCATAGTCAAAGAAAGGAGATAGATTAATTTCATCTGTCCTAAGACACTTTGTTCTAGTGATTATATAAAATAATCTGTTCTTATTTCGAACTTGACCTAATTAATAAAAAAAGTCCTGGATATGACCTAAAACTATATCCGATGGTGAGGCCCCACATTGCGGGCTTTGGGGAGTGTGGAGCCACCCTTTAATTGCCATTGCTCCCAGGTCCACTCTGACCCGGAGCGGTAGTACCTGTTAAGGACCCAACTATCTGTTAAATAGAATCCGACTTAAAAAAATATATATACTCCATTAAAAATCGTTCCTCAAAATAACTAGATTCGGCATTAAATGAGCTGAAAAAGGTTGATATGCCATAAAACAAAAACAACCAACCATAATTAAAAAAAAAAAAAATTTAAAAAAAAACTACAGAACAATATTCATAATGTACATACCTGTCACTGAACGAAAATATATTTAAAAAATCACATAAATTGATCAAGTAGTTTTATTCTTTTAAAGAAAATCATTTTTAAACGATTTAAAGCGATTAATGTGAAATCGTTAGCATTACAATGCTGATCTGGAAAGTTTGAATTATCATGAATTTATCTCCCCCCCCCTCCTTTTTATTTTTCAATATAGCGACGCGAGGCAGTCCCTTTTTTGCTTACTCATAAAATTTAATTGAATTTTTTTTTTTTTTTTTTTTTTGTTAAAAATAAACTTTATCAAATTACATAATTATTTGGAATATGATATCGTCATGTGACAAGTACATACATCATAAAGATTTTTCGGTATTTCTATTTACTTGTTAATTAGGTCGAATTCTGAATAAGAACCAAGTAATCTTCCAAAGCAAAGCGTTTATGTTAATTTAATTTAATTTCCTGTTCTGGCCACCTGCAGTGTGTGTGTGTGTGTGACCTGATCTTCAAGCTTTCTTTTCCCTCGGCTGTTATCGACTCTCTCTAATGTGTGTGAACCCAGTCAGCCGTTACACACCTTTTCAGCTGACTCCCATGTGTACTTCTATCTGTTGTCGCTGTTATAGGGAGGAAATATACAGCATTGTTTGACACATGGCTAGACTCAACTTGACTGAAAAGTTTGAAGGTCCATTCATTGAAATCATGAGTCAGTAGAACAGAATCTATAAATGGCTCAGTATCATTTATGTATATTCATAAATGTAAGTGTTATTTGGCAATGTTGTATTGAAAGCTTTGCTATTTTTGCACATACATTTATAAAAAGAAAAAAAAAACCCAGATCGGTTATGAAATATTAAATGCAATTTGGATAGTACTAGAATTAAATACTTAATTTCTATGTATTTAATATAATATTACCTTTTCTGTTTTATTTTACTTCAGTCGAAGTTCTCAGAAATCAGGGGGCCCACTACCTGGGGCTTACACTTGAACTTTATATGAGATACATAGATATTCGAATATTCCGTTAAAGTTCTTTATCTCTCAAACACTGAGTTAGTAAAGAAAATGAGAACATAAATTTCCTCCTCCCAATTAACCATTTTCATATTTTGTAGTATATCTTTCATTTTGTTCTATTGGGCTTACTGGATTCCAGGACAAGAATTTATCTAGTCTGGTGGAGTATCCAGCTTCGCGTTATTACTTGAGATAACATCACTTGGAGAAGGTGCACCATTCCTCATAAAAGCGAATGTAAGTTTGCCATAGTGAGATCTTATTTGAACAGTGAATACTCTGTGTTTTTGAATATTTGGTCAGGGTTCACTTCTAGTGAAAAGTATCCTCATGCCATGTTGTTCGGACAAACTCCTGTACAGAGACATATTAGACATTCGAGGATAGTGTCTACTAGGTATTCAAGTTCTCTCCTTACCTGTATGCATTGCTCTGGATTTCTTTAAATTCAATTTATTTAAAAAAAAAAAAAAAAAAACTTGCATGCTTCAGTTGCCATATAGGGAAAGGGTGGTACAAATTTACACAGAAGATGGTACATTAGCTCAGCACTTGTATACTTTCACCTTGAATTGCTATAGTGCTGGCGCATTATTCTTTCTTTCTTTTTTTATAAAGTATATTTAGTAAAATCGTTTTAATATTTAATTTTCGTTTAATATTTAATGTTTGTTTTTTGTTTTAATATTTAATTTTTGTTACCTTTTAAACTTAAGGTACATGACTTCTATTATATTGTACCAATGAAGACTAGAGGGTTATTATTCATTTCGTTGTAATATAAACAAGAACCAAATCGACTTCAAGATACATTCAAATGTAGGTTCATGTGCGTGACAGCCGTGATAGTCTCATACACTGGACATTGACTGTAAATTTGTACCAGTGATGTTCGTGTACTTTTTTCTCTGTTCAGTCTTCGCCACTTGCAGTATCAAAGACTTGGGGGGGGGCATAGAGAATTATTATTCATTTTGTTGTAATGCATGCGGTGTTACTATGTATACCTTCACTACGCGTGAATAACACGCCCTTATATTTCTATTATCCAGGTACCTAATGAACATTTGGTCATTGCGACGTGCTAAAAAGTAATCTGTACTTATCTAAAGATGAGTTATTTCTTTTGCTGATCGTTTTTTATCTTTAGGTGATTATTTAAAAATGTTTCGTATTAAGTTGTCATGGATAGACTAAAGCAATCTCTAACAATACGTTATTGTATTACTAATAAAATGGTATAGCAATAACAAATGAAAACTTACTAGTCAGAATCGAAGTCTGATTTGTCAGCTTATATGCTATTAAGGTCTAACTTTGAAAATCAAACCAAGATAATTTCATGTGTTAGATAATCTGTAAAACAACCACGATTAAAAAAAAAAAAAAAAAAAAAAAAAAAAATTACACTATGTCTCTGAAAGCAGGTAGCAATAATAAAGAACGCACAGTATACCAGCTCTCGATATATCTGCTTCTTTCAGGTGCCGGATTATTTACTTTGTTCTCTTCATCAGCACCAGAGAAAAGTTTATTCTTAGTAGTAGCAGCAGCACTCGTTTCAGTTCAATTGAATAGAGGTGTGAACCGTCAGAAAAACCGTGGTATCCCAAAACAAATTAATATTATTGAGGGCAATTCAAAACACGCAAACTACGTTAGCTGGATGACTTCTAAAAAGGATCTATCCTTCAACAAAATGTTACTCTTGAGATCTTTGGCCTGTCAAAAGAACCTATCTTGCATAATCGTGCATGTCGCCTCAAAATCAGACAGTTCTAGGTTCGATCCTGCGCTCAGCACTTGTAAATTGTTCATGTTAATACACTTATATCTAAAAGAACACTTCTTAGGATGTCTTCTTTTTCAAGAACATAGAAAGTACATAGAAAAGTGTTCTTTATTATATATATAAAGATTTGTTGGTATTTTTTAGTGATATTAACAACTTCGAAATATATATACTTTTATGCATGTAAAATAATATTTTATATATATATATATATATATATATATATATATATATATATATATATATATATATATATATATATATATATAATGAAAAGAGACACGGACAGACGTAAGTATGTTATGTACTAAAATATACCAAAATTCTTTATTTGCATTTTATTTTATTAGGAAAAATATATTCCTTGATTTCATATATTTTTATATAAAAATTATCGGGAAGAGGTAGAATAGAAATCGCATAATCAATGTTTTTGGTTTAATACTTTCCTAACTATACAATGTAAACACTTAAGTCGACATTTAAATTAACATTTAATAAGAAAAATTGAATATTAGTATTTGAAGTTTTAAGGGTCTTTTGTCCCCATGACTTATTTGTGGGTAACATAGAGATTCAGGGTAACACGTTGATTTCCTCCGGAGATATATATATGATTTAAATTACATCAAAATAGGCGAAATTGGAAATTTTAAGGGGGTTATTCCCTTAGAGGTGAACTTAGATTCTGAAACACTTTCATAGAGTAGACAATGCTTTGTGGATGCGTTATCTGCAGCTCCCGTAACTCTCTACTTCCTTTCTAGAACAATTGCTCTTGACATATCAAAGGCCTTTGATAGGGTATGGCATAAAGGTCTACTTCATAAGATATCCAGCTACGGTATGGTTTCTCAATTATTAAATCATTTCTGTCGGATAGGTTCATAAGAGTAATGGTTGATGGACAGAAATCAGAAGTTCACAGTATTAATGCTAAAGTCCCTCGAGGGTCCATCCTGGGTGCAACTCTCCTCCTGATCTACATCAATGATCTTCCAAATAACATCCTAAGATCATTCTTTAACATTTATGCCGACAACATTACAATCTATGGTAACACATCAAAGGCTGTAAATGACAAAGTTCTCTCTCTCCTCTGATCTTGAGTATGTGGTTACAATGAGGAAAGCGGTGGCTCGTTACTTTTAATGCATCTAAAACCAAGCTCTTATCTTTACATCATCACTGCTCTGATCCCCATCTGGCATCAATTGAAATGAATGGCTCTCGTCTTGGGGAGGTTCCATGTTTTGACAAGCTTCTGGGCTTGACCTTTACTCCTGATCTGAAATGGAACACATACATCAAATCTGTTGCTAAAGTCGCTGGAAAAATGGTAGGATCCTTCTACCGCTCCGGTAGGTATCTTACTCCTGATGCAATTCTCTATCTATGTAAAAGCCAAGTACGTCCAATGATGGAGTGCTGTTGCCATATCTGGGCAGGAACTGCTAAAAGCAGCTTATCCTGCCTTGACAGTTCAAAATAGACTTCGTAGCTTAGTGGGGGATGCCCTCTTCTCTTCTTTGCAACTTCTTTCCCACAGAAGAGATTTTTCAAGCCTGTCTCTGCTTTATCGTTATTTTCATGACAAGTGCTCGTCTGAGCTCCAATCTATGACCCCCCTTGTCAAACTTTCACGAAAAACGTCTAGCCCAAACCACTATGAATAATTTCTCCTACTCTTTATCTGTACCTAAATATAAATGTGGATTCCATGCACAAAACTTCTTTCTTAGAACTGCACGCCTGTGGAACTCTGTCCCATTTTCCTGCTTTCCAGCTGTCTTTACTCATGTCTTCAAGTCCAATGTAAACAAGTTCTTGATGAACCGTCCCCTAAGTAATCCGATTTACAAAATTTCCACTACTTATGATTACTACGCTATAATCCCATTGACTACTGTACACTCATTAACCCTTATCCTCAAATGGCCTCTGGGCCTTGATAAATGGTGACTCCTATATATAAAAAAAAAGAAAAAAGTTACATAATGCACTTTTAGATCTTATGTAGATTCTCTAACTTTTCTTCCTATAGGAAACACTCGCATATACAGACATTGAGTTATATATAAATATCTACAGGCAGACTGTTTTGCTGTATCACAGTTCTTCAATAGCTTTGAGTTGGAATTGAAACTTAACCGTCTCGTTGATAATTGATGCTTCTAACCATTCTACCATCAGTCACAAGTCATGAACAAGTGAATTCTCAATCTATATAAACACTGTCAATTATCAAAGCATATTCTGTTTATTTTCTTATTTATTTATTTTTTTCAAAGATCTCGCACACACGTGTGTGTGTTTCATTATAATACATTTATTGAATTATTGGATATACCATATATTTCCTGAGTCGGATGCAACTGAGAAGCTGCAGGGCGCAATCAAAGTGCATTTAATCAATTGATCAAATGTATAACATTTCAATAAATATATACTTATTTTTTTACATTTTTATTTTATTTTACTAAGGCATAACCGCTTATCAAGGCCCAAAGGGCCACTCAAAGATAAGAGTTAAATGAGTATGAGATGAACGAATGCGATAACACTGTACTGATTGATAATGATGGTAACGATTGGGTACAATTTGATTAAGATGATGACTCAAACAAGAATTTGCTTAGATTGGAATTGAAAACGATCATGTTGTAATCAGCTGGAAAGCAATCCAGTAGTGTTGTGTCCCGCAGATGGACAGTACTAGGAAATAAACTTTGCTCATGGAAGTTTCATCTAGTTTCAGGTACTTAAGTAGGGGGAAATTATTGACTGTGGGTGCAGCTACATGAACTTTAGTTGTGAATCTTTTACAGGGTGGGGAAGTATTTACATTGCAAACTGTCATTTCTTCATCATCATATATATATATATATATATATATATATATATATATATATTATATATATGCGTAAATTGTATCACTCGGTTCATATGCATATTAAGTTACACTAACAATTTCCTCCATATATATATATATATATATATATATATATATATAATTATTATTACTAAGACTCCTTTTCTCTATAAGGTGTGTGTGAAAAAATTTCCCTTCTTGAATTTCATTATTCCTCCTTTTTCCTTTACCCTCATTTTGTCCTTTCCCATTTGTGTCTACGTATTCCCCTTTTTTTTTTTTTCTTTTCTGATGTGTAAATAACTTAGAGGAAAAAGAATGCGTTACTATATGCCAATGTTTGGTAGTTACATAATCTTTTCTTGATGCAGCCTTGTTTTACAATAAACTTCATCTCCAGAATCAACACTCGCTAGTCTTAGTGCAGCATGTGTCAGAAATTTTCTTGTTCCTCTCTCCCTCTCTCTTTTTCTCTCTCCCTCTCTCTTTGTGACTGGCTGTCTCTCCCTCTCTCTTTGTGACTGGCTGTCTCTCCCTCTCTCTTTGTGACTGGCTGTCTCTCCCTCTCTCTTTGTGACTGGCTGTCTCTCCCTCTCTCTTTGTGACTGGCTGTCTCTCCCTCTCTCTTTGTGACTGGCTGTCTCTCCCTCTCTCTTTGTGACTGGCTGTCTCTCCCTCTCTCTTTGTGACTGGCGGTCTCTCCCTCTCTCTCTCTCTTTGTGACTGCCGGTCTCTCCCTCTCTCTCTCTCTGTGACTGCCGGTCTCTCCCTCTCTCTCTCTCTCTCTGTGACTGCCGGTCTCTCCCTCTCTCTCTCTCTCTCTGTGACTGCCGGTCTCTCCCTCTCTCTCTCTCTCTCTGTGACTGCCGGTCTCTCCCTCTCTCTCTCTCTGTGACTGCCGGTCTCACCCTCTCTCTCAAATGATGAGAAAACTAATGCTGTTTCTATTGTTATCTTATCATTTCATAATCTGCATTTGCTTTACTTAACTCAGTTATTCTGTATCTCAAAGGGGGGAGGGATATAACAGGGTATCGCTTAAATTATTCGAAAATCTACAAAAAAATAACTTTGTTAACAATTTCCAGGAATTAAAATTGTAGAACTATTATATATTTACTTGGTCTTAGTTGTTACACTGAACCTGCATATACTCGCCGAAGAACTTTCATCCATTATGTCAACATAACCGTGCTATTAAATTGATTACCATTATGTTTTCTCTGCCTAATCATTTACTTGTTGTCCAGGGGCTTAAATTTACAGTTGACTGGTTGTCTTAAAAAGTTTGGTTACTATTTTACCTTCAGATTTGGGTGGGGATAGGATGATACCTTTCCCAAGGATATGAGTGAAAAGGAATGCAATATCTTCAAAAGAACTTTAACTCTTGTAGCTGTTATAGTAGCCGATAACCATTCCAAGGTACAATGCTGAAGCTTTCCTTCTGCAAACAATGTACGAATTAAGCAGAGACAAAGAACAAAACTTGCATTGTCCTGATCTATTTACAGAACGCCAAGAACAAGGTGGCATGAAAGGCCGATTATAAAAACATTATCTCAAGGAAAGCTTGCTTCACAGAAAGAGAAATTATTATCATAATCGAAATAGGGTTTATGCAAGTTCAGCGAAGTGAACAATGATATTGTATACTGTTATAAGCAAAGACAAAAGCACTCTGAGAGAACAAACCTCTACCAAAACTCTACACTATCCAAGCTGACTTGAGCCTACTTTCAGACATTTTCTCTAAATTTTCACATCATTGACTCTAGTGTTGTCACAATATCATAATTTAAGCTTCAGTATGGTACTAGCATAAAAACAAAGGATACTCTATATCTTTCAGTATATAAAAAAAAAATTCCTATTGTAACACCACTTCTAAAGCGGCCTTCATTCATTCAGTGCATGCCATCTGACACTTTCATTATATCCAATTTCATTCACAAAACTTTGGTTTGTGGTTTTTTAGGCACTTACTAAAAGTGCTGTGACAATTCAAAATACGACTTTTACTAATGAAATGTTGCTGTATCGAATTTTATCATCTTCAGTACCTGGAGGAATGGAGTGACACATAGGAAGTCACAACAGACTTATCAGGATGTCGATTGCAGTTCCCAATTTCTGCAATAAAGAAACCCTAATATGTTCATCGTGTGCAGGAAAAATCGTGGACATCATAGAATTGGCAATGTCTTCTAAGACAGTGCTGATACTGCACAATTACAAAAGGATGAATGATGAGGACATCTGCAAAGATGCTGTATGGCAAGTTATTCACCTTCCTGTGAGTGTAGGTTGTAGAGGATTCGCTGGCCACAAAATAAAAGGGTGGTTATTGACAATAGGTCTGAGTCATAGAAAGTGACTAAAGTCATAAAAGAAATCCAAGAAACGATGGAAAAGGCAAGATATGGCTGAAAAGAAATGATGGGAGTGAAATTTTTTTTTACTAATGTTCACCCCTAACAAGGCCAGTCGCCACTTGGACATAAGGGGCTACTATTTGCCTAGGAAAGATCAACAGGATGTTGGTTTATGTTACATTTAAACTTCTGCATATCAGTACAGTCAGGGAAACAGGCAGCAGGAAGGGAATTCTAAAGTCAAGGAAAGAAACTATTAAAGTAGAAAGCCTTTTAGCTTTTAGGGACCTCAACAGTGAATGACAAATGAAATGATATTACATCAGCACACCAGTAGATCTTATAATTGGGGGTCATTCAACTTTGCGGGGGGGAGCAGTGCACAGACAATCTGTTGCAGAGAAGGTCCTGAAACAAATTGTATTCTCTCCTGATGGCCCCATAAGCCTGTCAGCAAACCGGTATGCAGGATCATCAGGTAGCACTCGCATGAGTGGTTTCTTATTTCATCGTCAGTACCTTTTGCAATCAACTTAAGGAATTTTACTGAAATTGCAAAACAAAAAAAAAATTTCCACTTTAAAAGTATACAAATAATAAAATTGAAGCAAAATAAACTTAGATTTTTTTTTCTTAAAGTAAAAACGTTTAAAATCCTCAAATATTGGAATTACAAAGGTACTAAATATGATATTATTTTGTGCAGCAAAAAAATAAATCTACATTTAGCGTTGAAATGCTGGTGCTATTAGATTTATCTGCTGCGACTTAGTTGGCTTTGTATGCAAGATCTCATAAATAAAGAATTAAACAACAAGTCGGGTAACCACTCACCAACATGTGTAAATATAGATGGGAGTATATTCAAACAAGTTACAAATTCTTGAACCGGACAGTGAAAGAGAAAAGAATATAAGATATAACTGTGAATTGTGGACTAGAAAAGATAGAGAGGGCCGTTTTGACATGACAATGGATGCCCCAGACTCCTCGTAGGTTACTGACTTGGTTGGTCTTTACTAAAGGAGATAGACAAGAAAATTCCAGGTTTAAATGGGGGATTTTATAGGGATGACGCACTTTTCGTAGTTAATTCTAGCGATCGTATTACGGAAAAATCAAGAAAAAACATGGGAAGTTTTTTTAAGGAATTTGGATTAGAGATAACAATTGACAGCAATTACAAGATAGTTAACTTTCTAGATGGTACCCTCATCTTAAACGATAACACATATGAACCATATGACAAACCCAACCAGAAAACATTCTATATAGATTACCGATCGAACCATCCGAAATGCATGAAGAAGGCGTTGATCCCCAACATTTCTAAAAGAGTTTCAGAACTTTCTAAGAATGAGTTGTTTTTTTTATAAAAACAAGGAATACTACAATGATACCATTATGAGATCGGGATACAATGGAAAAATTGAATATAATAGGACCAATAATAGTAAGAACAACAAACCTAACTGCACAATCTCATATAGCATGGCAATGAGAGCTAGAAAAAACCAAGATCAATAAGGGAAACGTTGAAAGTGATCAAAAGAATAGGAACAGTGGGGGTAATAACAGCAGAACAGGTAAGGATAAGGGCGGTACCATTAATAAGAGAAATAGACGCAAGAGACAATTTTGGTTCAATCCACCATTCAGCGAGCATATCAAAAATAATATACCTAGGGAATTCTATAGAATAATAGACCAAAACTTCCCCCCAGAGAATAAATTAAGCAAAATAATAAATAGAAACTCTGTAAAATTATCTTTCTCAACGTCCAGAAACTTAACTAACACTATAATCAGCTCCAACAATAGAAAAATCAGCAAAATAAGGAATAATAATGAATTAGCATCAAATGAAATTATCTTAGACAGAAAATATAATTGCAGAATACCTGGGAATTGTCCGTTGGGTGGGAAATGTCTAACCTCGGAAACAGTGTATAAATGCGAGATAAAGACCGACAATACTAAGAAGATATATCTGGGGGCCACAGGAACCGTGTTTAAGAACAGATATAGAAACCACGTAGTATCCTCTAAAAAGGAACCTGAGATAGAAACTAAAAGAGATGCCGTTAACGATAGCAGGGGGGGAGGGTACAAGAATCAGCATCAAAAATAAAAACAAAAAGAGGAATACAACTGCATTAGGTGATTGGGTAAGGGAACTTAATAGAAATAATGAAGATTTTGAATTAAAATGGTCAGTAGTGGACAGGGGGAGGAAGTGCAACCCCGGGAAATCAAAAAGGTGCAATCTATGTTTATTGGAAGCCTTTTACATAGTGAATTCTAAAGAGGAAATGTTGAATAAAAGACTAGATGTCATACAGGGATGTCTTCACAGGAATAGGTTTCTGCTATCACGCCTTAAATGTAACTGAGGTATCACTTTTTACAACAATAAGGATCATCGGATGCTAGAATTAAATTTTAATGTAGAGTTAAACAGCTAGGAATGTTATAATCTAAATGAAGGATCCAAATCTAACATGCGAATATAGTTTCTATTCTAATCTGGGTAAGAAATATAAATAAAGTATAAAGCTCATCTAAGAATGGAATTTTTTCCATAACCGTGAGCATTTTTTGTATTCAGTTGTAGCAGTATTGATGGTGAAATAATGATACCCTCTTCAAATCAATAAAACAACTTAACAATAGCTAGCAATTATTATTAAAAAATTAAATTAGCAATTTGGGGACTGGAAATTAATTTCATTGATTTTGTCATCTGACATCTTAAGTTTGTAGAATCCATGCTGGTTTATTTATTTACATACTTTACTCTTTGTTCTAAATGATTTACCCATAAATGCAGGGGTAGACATCTTCTCATCGGAGTGAAACACATTTGTAGCTATTGGGTGGTTTTGCTGTCAGAATAATAGAGGATATATACCATTTTGTCTAGATACCCAAAAATACAACACACGAATTATAATTCTGGCTTTGAAGACATGAGCAACCTAAGTTGTTATTGGATTAATAACAGATATGGTTTAAACCCATGGGTAAAAAAGCAGTTTTTAAGAGTAAAAACATGATTTATATCTTTAATTTGTTAAACAAGCTATCGTAGCACGTTCTGGATCTGTTTGATTAAATTAATTATTAAATCATAGACACTTTCTAGTAATCACTAGACCGAAAACATCAAAGGGCCTGAATTATCTCCCTTTAGCTGTTATGGGAAATAAAATTGACCTCTTTTCCAACATAATTAACTATTAGCAATTAACAACATAATTGGATTATCTCCCTTCGTAATTGTTTTTTAGTAACCATATGAAAACATTTAATTACAATGATAATGAATTTTAAAACATTAAATAATGATAAATAGATTAGAATCCTTCACTCGAAATGTTGTATAAGGATTTATATATATAATGCAGTCTTTTTCTTTATTCTCATATTCAGTTAAACATTAAACCTAAAATGGTCTTAAATCTAAGTACTAAAATAACGATAATTTGTAAACCTTACTTGCCACTTATACGGAAATAAAATTAACTGTAACGTTAATGCAAGGTATAGAAATAAAAATTAAAAAATTCTTTTTAAAAAAATTAATTATGTGAAATAAAGAAATAGTGAAATCTAATTTAGGAACTCAACGAATGGGATATATAAATTTTTTTTAAATGGCTAAGGGTTTTTGTGGAAACGTCTTACGACTTTGTTCTTAAATAAGGATACGAAAATTAGGTGATATATTAATATTTAAATGGGCTTTCCGTGGAGATTACCTCAAGAGTAAATGTTTCTCGCATGCTTTTTGCATTAAGGGAATTTTTCTTTCACTTCAAACAATGTCAAGAGTGTTTTTATTCATAAAGTCTGAAGAAATGCTGGTTTTTGAAAATTTTCAAATGATATAATGTTTGAAATTGTCGACCGGGCATAGAAACAATTGTAACGTAAAATGAAATACACTTTTTGTTGCCATCAACACCTTTTTTGAATGTCTTGATTTTGCTTACACAGTATATTAATGCTCAATTATGAAATATGATAATTTTGTAGCTTACTTTTTAAGTCATTTCTTTTTGGCTTAAAAGTTATTGGTATATGAAAATTTACTGGATTACACGAACTCAGTATATTACATACCAGTCTATATATATATATATATATATATATATATATATATATATATGAGAGAGAGGAAGTCTCAAAATAAAGACGAAACATGGAACACATAACTCTGTTTGTTCCTTTTTATTTCTCTCTCTATCTATCTATCTATCTATCTATATATATATATATATATATATATATATATATATACTAGCAAAACAGCCTACGGAAAATGGACTCTGATTTATGAAAGTATGATAGGTTCTGAAAAGAAAGGGTTGTAAAGAGATAGCTTCAAATTTAAGGGTATCAAAACCAAAGCAAAATATGATGAAAGTAGAAATAAAATAGATACCCCCATAATTTATTATGCCATACCTGTTCACACTGAAACACTTATCACAAAATTTTGTGGATCTATATTAAAAAACCTTGTTAAACTTTGTGACATATTTCCATCCTTTGCAGTCAGGCGCGAACGAACACCCTATAATTTTATTATACCATATTTCTTCAAATTGAAACATGATTATCAAAGTATACTTGTGCAGATAGATATGAAAAGTCTTTATTAAAGTTTGTAACTATTTCCGTTTTATGGAGGCCAGGCGCGAACGCAGACCCCACAATTTTACTATACCATCCCTATTTAAGTTAAATCATACTTATCAAAGTATTCTTATGTACATCTATATCAAAAACCCTTGTAAACGTTTTTTTTTTTTTTTCATTTTTTTTTTATTTCCATACTTTGGGAGCCAGGTGCGAACTCAGACCCCATAATTTTTATGAACCAACGTTCTGCCAGATCAAACATACCCATTCCTGTGTCTCGATACATCTTCTATCATTATATGTAATCAGTTTTTTAAAATAGTCAACCATATAGAAGCCTAATCGTGACCAGACACAGACACACATGCACACACACACAGACGTTCAACTTTATATTATAGATATATATACAGGGTGACACAAAAAAGATGCTCCTTCGTGACTGTCACTGCTGCGCCAGATTCTTCGATGGAGATTGGTCCGATGATGCCTCTGGCCGAGATTGCAGCCCACACCGTGCACTTAGGAGAGTGCAGGGGCTTGATGGCTACTTCATTGGGTCTGGGGGACCCCCAGAAGACATTTGTCTTGGAGTTTGTCTTTCCATCAAGATGGAAGTGGGCTTCCTCTGAGGTCCAAAGGAGGTTAAGGAAACTTGGTGTCTCCTCGATCTTCTCGGGCATCTTGACTGCCATAGCCCTCCTCTGCTTCTTGTCTGAGGCTGTAAGGGTCTGCAGTGTCTGTATTCTGTATGGGTAAGCCCTGATATCGTTCACCAGCATTTTCCTGCAAGTCTCATGGGATATACCGAGGGACTGACTTCGCTTATGTACAGAGTGTTTCGGGCTCTGCTGGAGAGACTCTCACTCTTTCGACCAGCTCAGCTGTTCGCTTCTTGAGACGTCCCAAGTGGCTTGGATGGTTCTCTCTGGCAGCGTTGAGGTTCTTCACGGTCCCCTACTTCTTAAAGTGGTCCACCCAGTACTGAATTCTGCTTTTGGATGGAGCCTTTTCACATTCGAACTGACACATGAAACTGTCCTGGATTTTTTTAAACGAGCCTGCCTTGTAGTAAAATTTAACACAGTGTATTCTTTATCCCAGCTCTCACTGCAGTCTTGGTGTACTCACGGTCGTTTATTCTGCCATGTTCCGTAAAATACAGGCAATCGGTGAATAAATAATGGAGATATCACATAGTGTACACAAGGCCCTTTTTTTTTGGGGGGGGTCACCGTGTATATATATAGAGAGAAAAAGATACAATAAAATTACAAATGAATAATCCTAAATATTAATTTATTATGAATGATTAAAAATAGCTATGCAAATTAGTAATTTAAAGAAGTCATTCGTCTTTCATCTGTACAATATATATATAGAAATGGAAACCGCGCTAACCCTATATGGGTTTAACCGACTTCCTCTAAAGGAGGAAGTTTCATGAGAGTATGAAATTCATAAGCGGTTCCCCATTAGGGATATAATATATATCCCCATTAGGGGAGATGACGACGATAGGTTTTTGCAGTTCTTGCAGGAAGGTGTCTATGTTCTCATACATACAACACCTGAAATTTCCAAATTGGTCACCCATCCGGTACTGACCAGGCTCAACATTACTTAGATGATGTAACGAGAACCGGTACATCAATGTGATTATGCCGCGCGCGTGTTTGTGTATATATATATATATATATATATATATATATATATATATATACACACACACACAGCATAATCACATTGACACACCGGTTCTCGTCAGATCACCGAAGTTAAGCAACGTTGAGTCTAGCTAGTTCCAGATGGGTGACCATTTGGGAATTCTAGACGCTGTATGTGCTTTCCGTTTATCCTGGCATTGTTTCCAGTCATCCTGAACCTCCATTTGCCACTGGTATTTAACAATGTTGACTCAGGACAGGTGTGGTTGGAGATTACGCAACTCTTGGCACAAAAAGTTCATGCACAGGCACCCTTACAGTGGGTGTTCATAGTCTGTCCAGACTGAAGGAAGCCTATAGATATCCTGAATTTTAAAATGTTATGCTGTATTATGGATTTAAAGTTACTTATTTTGATGCCTAATAAAGGAGTGAAACTTTTATAGATGTGTGTGTGTGTGTGTGCAAAATTATATATATATATATATATATAATTTTGCACACATACCTGTTGCAAAATGATTGGGAAGGTAGTATTTTCAGCTTGAATCTTTTGTTAATGCTCTTAACTAAGTTCTTCATTAATCGTTGGTAGTATACCAGATTTTCAGCTTATGAACTTATTGATTCACTCCGATATGTGACAGTATGCACGTTTTATTTATATTATGCTTAAAATAGATAAGTTGAATTAAAGCTATTTTTAGAACACATTTAAACATGAGCACTAACATTAGCTTTATGAATAAATAGCTGGTCTTACCAGGATCGTCTTGATTGTATAATTTATTTATTTTTTTTTACATTTAAAAAATACAAAAAGCTTTGCATGAGATTCAAAATTCCATTTGACTAAAAATAGTTTTGGTGACAAATAGGAATTCCAAAAAGTATATATTTTCATATAACTGAGAATATATATATATATATATATATATATATATATATATATATATATATATATATATATATATATATATATATAGCAGGTTAATATTTTCCAGAGTTGAAACAACCAATTAATTTTTAACGAGGTTAATACAAGAGTGCTCCATACCAGTGTAGGGAAAGATATACGTTTTATTTGTTTTACATAAGCATTTATATGTTGCTACACGTTCATGAGCATGTTTTGGTCAGCCAGTTACATGTATTTAGAGACCTCTTCATGTGATGCTGCTTATACAAAAATAGAGACCGTAATGAAAATGAGAAAAAAGTTCACATCACCTATTAATCAGGAGGACAGTCACATGATATTCAAAAATAAAATAAATTAGCAGCATTCAGATTCTACGTTTGTGTAAGTAGCATCGCCTGAAGGTCTGTAGTTACTTGTAACTGAAACATGCTCATGAATGTGTAGCGATGTATAACTGCTTATGCAAAACAAATAAAAAGTGTGTGTGTGTGTGTATATATATATATATATATATATATATATATATATATATATATATATATATAACAGGCTCCCTTTAGTCTTGACAAACTATGGATACCCACTGTAAGGGTGCCCGTGCTTGAAAATTTTGTGGCAAGATTTGCGTAATCTCCAACCACACCTCTCCTAAGTCGACATTGTTAAATACCAGTGGCATGTAGAGGTTCAGGGTGACTGGAAACAATTGCCGAGATAAGCGGAGAGCACCTACAGCACCTAGAATTCCCAAATGGTTACCCATCTGGTACTAGCCAGGCTCAATGTTGCTTAACTTTGGTGATCTAACGAGAACCGGTGTGTCAACGTGATTATGCCGTACATAAATGAGCACAGACTTAACCACATTAAACCATCATTTTGACATAAAGCACTCATTCAAAGTCAACAGGCTATAACTTTTGCCAGTTTTTGAGTGTTTTATGCTAAAATGATGGTTGAATGTGGTTAAGTTTGTGCTCATTTTTGCATTAAATTCTAATTTCTAACTTTGCATTGAACGGATATTGTAAGACTTAGTTTGCTGCGTCTTATAGCAAAGGACCATACTAAATTTCAGCCAGATCAACCCAGTAATTTCCGAGAAAAAGTGGACAAAGAGAAATTTAATATAAATATAAACGCATTTGATGTATTTACATGTACTCATATGATGTGTGTTCTTTTGTCTGATATAGACATGAAACATTTTTATTTTCTTGTTTAAATCTAATCACAACAAATACCTATGTTTAGAAATGGACAGTTAAAATCTTTCGGAATTCGGTTAAAGTTTTTATTTATCACCATAATCACTGTCAAATGACTTTCTCTAATCTGAGACCGCATTGTTTGAAATTAATTTATATGTAACACCAAATGCTGGTCTCGTCGCATAGAATGATGATTAAAAAGGAAATGTCAGGGTTGTGATTCCCGTTATAGAGCGTTGATTTAATTTGAATAAAATAAAATACACATCAGGTGCGCTTGAAAGCCAAATTACAACGCAATATTACGAAAATTACAACAGTCGAGAGACAATGCGTGGATCTTTACTGACTTCCTTTCTCCAAAGAAAAAAAAAAAGATGTACAAAATACTGAGGATAAAGTTTGACTCCGAAATATATTAAAATTATAAATTTCAAACAAGTAAAATATTTGTTTATTTTCATAATATTGCATTGTAATTTGGCTTTCAAGCGCACCTGATGCACATTTTATTTTAAGAAATAAGTATTTAAATAGAAAAATATCTGTATGAATTAAAGCTGTATTTAACAACAAAACGAAGTATTGGAAATGAAGTAAATAAATGGTGAAAAAAAAAGTATTAGGGTTGTAAAAAAAAAAAAAAAAAAAAAAAAATGGAAGTTTATTAGTTACATGATTGGACACAATAATCAGCATCGAATAATTGTAGCCTGCATTGATTTAAATGTGTCTTGTTTTCACTTTTTTAATTTTTTTTTTTTTCAATTGTCTTATTTTATCGTAGCTGGAGATGGGGCATCCTACCAGATGCCATACATTCCAACCGATAGACCTTTTTAAGATTCTAACTGTCCCTTCAAGTGCAATTGTTTGAATCTCTCTTGCATTTGGTTCACCGGGTATATTTACTTGTTAGTTCTTTTTCATCAATTCAGTTGCTCCTGTTATTACTGGAATGAAGATCTTCCTAAGATTCCAGTTTCTTTTCATGTCGCACATCTTGGTATTTTATTTTTCCCCCCTCTTAACTCTGTTTAACCTAGCATCATTGGAGGACACTAACTTCTAAGGTTGTTTCTTTCTATTTCTTGTCCCATATCACTATGTCAGGTTTTATAGCTCCGTTTTCTAAGTATGTAGCTGTAGGAATTAGCAATACACGGTCAAATGCTTTTTTAAACCCGACCAGATCTTAGCTACTGAACCTAATTTGCCACTGTGCCTGGCCTCCGGGGCAAAATTGTGAAATCCAGATCCGGAGCTACAAAATTGTGACTTCATCCCTCATCAACCACACCAGAATCTTCCCTATCACGCCCTCTACTTTGAACACTCGATTTTGATCTAGGCCCACTTGCATCATCAGAATTATCATCACTTTTTTCCTTCATCAATATATTCATCATCACTAGCATTACTTGATTCAGAAACTCCTGATCAGATTTGAATCGGGATTTGTCGCTGTGAAACTCCTAGGTCTTGTTCTTTTACCTATTGAAGTGCTTGGTTCGTCACAACTCACTTCATGGCTACTTTAGTCTACAAAACAACTCACAACTCTGCCAAAACAAAAGTAGTCATTTGCAGAACATTAGGCTTGCACTAAATCGAGGCTAAGCAGCGATTGGGTAGTTATTTTTAGCTCCCTGACAACACAAAAACACGTTGGAAAAATAGTGGTAACTCGGTATATAGCATTTTCGGAAATTACCGGTATATCGGTAGCTCTGTCTAGTAGGGTCAAAGTGCAACCCATACATAAAGAAATAATGGAATTGAAAATTACATATGAAAGCAAAAGTGAAATTAATAAAAAAAGTAAAGGATACAAAGTAGCAATTGAATGCCGGAAGTAATTGCTGCTTTGCAAAATAAATAAAGTTAATATGTGGGATGATTAAACATAAAGTGGGAATTAATTTATAAATAAGAAAGCAAAAAATAAATCTAATAATTGTCCATTTTCTTTTGTGACTGTCATATCTAAGTGAGAAAGGAAACTAGTAATATCAACAACAATTTTTAATGTAGATCATTCTGATGCACTCTGAAGCTACTGTGTTCATTAGCAGAGTTACCCAGCATTACCTGGGACAAAAATGTAACGTAACTTCTATTACTCTGTTTACCCCCTTCCCCCGTTTTTCACCTCCCACTCCCTCTTTCTTCCTTGCCAAGCTTATTCCACTCTTTGGACACACACACACACACACACACACACACACACACACACACACACACACACACAGAACTCTAGTTGACATAAAGGAAATAACTGAGAAAAAAAAGTTACTTCCCTTTAGTTATTGTTTGGAAAACAGACTACATGATAACATTAAGGTATGTGCGTACATCTTGATAATCTTAAGTGATATAAATGGCCATTTGATCCACAATGAGGGTTTTTTATTTTTTGAGTTTTTATATATTATACATCTGGGATTATGCAGATTTAGAAAAAAAATGGTAGTTGTGTATTTTTAAAGTTTTAGCTGTCTATTATTCTGATACACTTCTCTCTTGGTACTGTCATAATTTCTGATTTTGATTGTGATGGCTTTTACTTCAGGAATATTCTTGGAATATGATAGATATTGAGATGACTACCATAGATAAAAACTTGGGGGTCTTAGTGAAGCCCATTCAGTGTCATACTTGATTAGACTATCTCCTCCTGATATCAAACTGTTGGACATTCATAACGGGAATTTGATATACAAGTCTGTCATAGATTGAAGTTTATTTGTACGAAATATGGTTAGATTACAGAAAGGATTGTGAATTTTATTAACGATTGTGTGGCATTTCCGGGTGAATAGATCATCTTGTAGGTTTTTGCTATCAAGTGTAACCACTATTAAAAAAAGAATTGTCTCGATTGAGGATTGTGTATACACTTATCTTAATTACTTCTTATCTACCTCCAGTTACGTATAAATGAAACAAATAATAAAAAAAAAAAACTTATGTGGCAAGCTATCAATTTCTGTAAATTAACGTTATCCTCTATTTCTATTTGTTTGGAGATGGTCAGAGAAAATGTATGTTTATATGATGCTTGTTATCTTAGAATCGGCTGAAAACAAATCCGTCTTTCAGCTAGGAGCAAAGTATAGTATCTGTCCCGATAACTACACCTCCATCTTTTATGTCCGCATGAGTGGAGGGGAAATTTTAATTTGTGTCTCAATCCAGATTAAAAACTTTGTTTCCAATTGTGTCCTCATGAGGAATCAAGTAAATAGAAATGTCCGACTCTGGAGTCTATTTAAAAAAAAAAAAAAAAAAAAAAATTACCCCTGCAAAAATTCCTTTCTTCCTATCCCTTACAAATGTGTTAGTTATACCTACCCAGCGTTGTCCGGGAGTCTTTTCCTTTTGATTTTTCATTTGTTCACTGTCCTCTCCGTCATTTCTGTTAATTTGACAAAATTATCATAAAAAAAAACCGTTAAAACTTTAATTATGGTATCGTTTAGTCATTAAGTTATTGATTGAATCATTTCGTATATTTGAATTGTTCTGGATACTGTTCTCGTCTTGAGTGTATTTTCACAATATTTCGGTCAGTGTAGCCTTCGACCTTCAGTTGAATCTTGTCAAACTGAAATCTGCACAGAATTTCGAATGGAACCCTTTATTTAATCCACGGAGGTAGTCTGCTCTTGTTCTGTTAGCCATGATCGGGTAGAAGTCCTAAGCAATTCACAATTGTATTTTGAGTATTGCTTGCAATGGTGATTGAACCTTTAACTTCCAGAAGAGTGTAACTTTATAACTGAATTTTACCACATACCTTAACCACTAGTCTGAAGAATCCAACTAAATATGAATAATAAATCCTCATCTAAAAAATTCAGAAACGTAATTGAACCAAAAAAATAAATAAAATAATAAATAAATAAATAAAATTTTTTTTTTTTTTTTTTATCTGGAAAGATTGAGTAAATTGTGAACAGAAGTTGTTTACAATACGAAAAGCATTTCATAAACCGAATGATAGATTTTATTTCTTGGTGGTGGGACGGAAATGAATCAAACTTTATGCTTAAAAATTGCGTATTAATGCAACAAATATATTTTTTTATAATTAATCACTTAACAATAATAGATTTTGCATGAATCGTGTATGCATTTAGGAAGAAAAGCTCCTTTTTTTTTTCTTTTTTTTTTTTTTTTTCGTGAAGTCTTTTAGGATTTTGTTAAAGTTTACACTGTTGCTATTTTCAGCTTTAATCAATATAATTACCAAACTGTTTGAGCGTGATTGCTGAATCCGCAATTTTAATTAAATTTACTACATTGGGTGGAGTGGGAGGGTGAAAGCTTAGACTTGCTATTCAGGAGACTCGCATGCAAATTCCCTCAAATTATAGAAACTAACCTGTTTTTTTTGTTTGTTTTTTTTTTTTTTTTTTGGTTACGTCCTTTTTTCTTGTCATGCTGATTTCTTAGTTTTCAAGATTTTTTTTCACATCTGTTCAATTTATAGCATTTATTTTGAATTACTTTCTGAACAAATAAAACACCGAACAAACAAAAGATGTGTTAATTGATAGTTTCGCGTAAATCAACGCAAGGAAAATTGTTTTGATAATTAAAAAAAAAAAAAATCAGCCTCTTCTGTAGGTATTTATTTATGAACATTGAAATTCTTTTTCATTTTTAGTTACGGAAAGCCTCATGAGTAGATGGCCATTTTTGTAAGAGAAAAATGATCTCAAAAAGAATGACAAGAGAAAATTATTCATGTGATAAAATGCTTGGTATCCGTTCGTAAGCAAATAATTAAAAACTGGTACAGACCTCTGATTTTATGTAGCGTGTAGGGTCCAGTCACGGGCAAAAAATAAATAAAATAAAACAATGGCTGCTGCGTCTAATTATATGCTGGTGGGTTTTGTGAAGTATTAATAATGATATCTTGTTAGCTCATATGCAAGTGAAATGCTGGCGGCTTGAATAAAAAAAAAAAAAAGCCTATTTTTCAAAGACTGTGAATTTCAATCATTCTATTGTATAGCAATGTGGCACCGTTTTAACCACAAAAATATACAATTTATTATTTAACCACAATGCAATTGCAAATATCAAATGTAGTCGTCCTAAGCAAAATTAGCTAAAGTTAAAGAAGCTTTGAATTGTAAAGAATGGTTGTATTAATCCAGTCAGTAGTGATTCTCCTCTCATGTCAAGACGAAAATCTATGGCTGAAAAAAGTCAGAGATCCAGTATATTTTATACAGTGATTCTGATACCTGATGTGTTCATTCTCATCACCCCCTGGTTATAAATATAATCGTCCAAATATTTGATCACGCCTAGTAAAATTATGCTAAAAATATTGCAACAAATCCCAATAGCTTTGTACTTTCTCCAGCTCTGCTAAATCCTAGCCTAGTCTAATACAGCTAAACCAACAGTGACTGACATATACATATACTAATAGCAGTCTTTTTATACATTCTTTTTACACCATATTTCTCTACAGGTTACATAATGGTACAAATTATGTAATTTAATCATAAAATTAATGAAGAAGAGAAAACTTGGAACAATATTCTGTTCGAGAATTAGTAAAACCCAATTGTTATGAATATTCTATGATATCCATAATAGAATGATGGATGGAATAGTTTATTAGTATTTGGTAAACAAATGCGATTTTAAAATAGATTGGCACAAAGCATTTCAAATTCCAACCAGAATTATCTTTTCCGTAAAAAAAAAAAAGAAAAATGTGTGGAAGGGGGATGACGTAAGCGATATAAATTGATGAAAAGAAAGCAAAGTACAAACGCGTATACAAGCAAACATACATTTGTATAGTAAGCTAACTACTAAGCAACAACAGGTTGACCATTAAACTTTGTGATCGTTTTATAGATTTTTAATGTTTTTTTTTTCTTTCTTTTATTAAAACTAGGGAGATAATAATTGTATGTGTTTTTGTGCCTTTAACTAACAGGAACTAAATACTAATAAAAATAAATGTTGAGAAGTCATTGAAAGTACTTGAGGAGTCAAAACAAAAAAAACTAGTAAACAATGACAACTGATCGGAACTAATTTCTCTGGTTTCCGCCCCTTCATTTATAACTGTGTTAGATTTAATCCTAATAAGCTCAGAGAAGGAACAGTATAGGAAGATGTGTGCTGAGCATGAGATGGTATAGCCATGTTTACAGAATAGGTGAGAGTTCTTGGATTAGTAAATGTAGAACAATTAACGTTCAGTTCACAGAGAAAGGAAAATATAGCATGAAATTATGAAAATGGATTTGAGAAAATGAAGGATGAAGATCTGGCCTGGGATAGATTAATTTGGAAGTCAATTTCTCAAAGCCGTCCAACATGCCAGTATATAAAACAGACGTTTAATCGATGATGATGAATGAAGTGGCGATCTTGCATATTTATTTTTCATGACACTCAGATTTTGTTCGGCTTTCCAATCTAATACCTTTACAGATGCCTATCACAATCAGATTTGGTTTAACGGCTTTCACATGCTGGCATGTGTTTAACAGCTTTGGTAAATTGACTTATACACTAACTTATCTCTGACCAGGGCATTACTTACCCCTCTTTCTCTCAATTCCATCCTTATTATTTACTTCCACGATTTCCTTAATCCTCCTCTCTTAACTAACCCTTCTACCTCAACTATTTTTACATGTATTAAATCAACGACTCTCATCCATTCTTTCAATGTGGCCGAACTAACAAAGTCTATTTTGCACACACCTCCCTTACACGGTTTACATTGGACTTTCTGGGGTCATGCGATCTAAGTCTTTCTTTTAAGACTCGCATTCCACATCCATTGTATCCTTGTCACATCATTTCTTTCTATGCAACCCGTCCTTAACACTGTCTTAGTATTGCACATTTAAACCTATGTTTATATTCTACTTCTGTATTAGCATTGTCACTCCTAACTTAATATTATTAGACTGGGCTAACGTTCAGAAGAGATAGAGAAAGTATATAGGTTATTTGTGTCATCCATGACTATAAAAATCTGCTATAAAGAGTGCAGAGTCACTTATGGCATTTTTTCATGGTGGTGGTTGTTCATCTATCAGTAGTGGTCATGTGATTATTGAACCGATAGTTGCCCTCCTCCTCCTCCTCCTTTCAGTTTGTTCAATAGGAGGAAAGGTGGTTGGCGTTGGCGATAGTAAAATATATGCTTTGCAGAGATAGGAATTGAATTGAAGCCAGCATCAATGCAGTCACAAGTAACCTGATGATTAGTGTTGAATGTGATCTTAACAGAAGAGACTGTTACGAACATGTTTATACAAGTAGAAAAATAAGTTGTTAACAGCCGTTTCCGTTTTGTTTTCTTTAATCAATTTGTTATCCAAGTTGAAGGAACCAAATGGCTACAATAAATATACAATACAATTGCACAAGGCAAAGCAAAAACATCCAATGGCGAGGCACTAATTTGTGATCTTTGAGGAGTGTAGAGTCTCTAATATTGTTATCATTACTCTTACATCCACTCTGATTTTCAGTGGTAGCACATGTCAGCGTCCTTTCTGTCGGTTGTAATTTGCATCATGAATACATATCTGATTATATCATATTAAGAACTTGAATCATAAATATTTTTTTATCAAATTTACTAGACTCTGTATAAAATAATCCCAAAAGGGTTGATATGTCAAAACAAACACAAGCAAGCAAATTCATAATAAATATACAGAAAAAGTAAGATAGTACTAATAATGAAATGTCATAGAGGTAAAAAATTTTTTTCAATAAATTGTAGAAATTTAATACATGAATTAAGGCCATCATCTTTACCATTTCTTTGTTATAAAATCAATATTTGATTTTAGTTTGCCAGTTTTGCTTGTGGCATTGCAGCTTGTTGAGAATAAAATATAATTCGATTGAATTTTTTCCAGAAAATACCTTGTCTGGCTCAGAATTATCTTCAAATGAGCATCATCTTAAAAGAAGCAAAATAACTGTACTCGTCCATATAGTTATTTTCTCTTGAACAACAAAAATATATATATATATATACATATCTTAAATGGAAAAAAAACCCCTAAAAACCAAAAACAAACTAAGCATAATTTAAAAATATGAAAAGGAAATCAAATTGCAAGTAAATACACTACTACTTGCAAATAAATTCAAATTTATAAACTGTTCAAGTGAATGGCAGTATGCTTTTTAGATATGCCTATCTCAGAACAGGTACAGAAATGAAAAAAAAGAGTAATTTTAGTTATTTTTGTATTTATAACAAATGTATCCTGCAATGTAATTTTGCAGTCTAAACTTATTGTAAATTTGTCGTAATTTTATGCATGTTAAAATTTTTTATATGATCAAATAGTTTTTTTTTTTTTTTTTTTTTTTTTTAAATGTTTTTGAATCACTTGTCGCATCGCTTTTTTTATTTATTTTATTTTTTTTTAATTAGTTATCCATTTATCAGGAAATGTTTTGTTGTCATGCCAACGTTCCTATTTGCAATCTGTCTTTTATTTAAACTGTTTGATTTGAGTGAATCAAATTATACAAACCATTATTGTTGATTTACATATTTTCCACTTTTGCACTTTTTGGGGGTGGTTGTGGTGGAGGGGGTAAGTTTTAGATTAGTTTTATCTAATAGTTATCATTTCCATTAAAAAAAATTGTTTTTACTATAAGGACCATAAAAAGAACATTTGCAGATAAAGATTAGCAAGATAAAATGATTGTCAGTTGAGAGATCAAGAATTTTATGAGAGGTTTGAGAATAATTGATGAAATGGACCGATTTGAATAATTTTAAAGGCGCTTCCATTTTGGTTAATTTTAATTTATCACCAGATGAAATTACATTTCTAAGGGTTTTTTTTTTCACTTGTTTGAAGCCTGCATTTTTAATTATACCCTAAAATTGTCTTTTTCGACCAAAATAGCAGATTTTCTAATGAACTTTTGATTTGATGATTAATTTTAGAAAGTAGAAAGTGGACCTTGTGTTTACTTTAGGTGGAATCATAACTCTTGATTCTTGTATTTTGTCCTTTAGTCCTAGCATTCCATCAGCAATGTTTCTGATAAAAAGGTAAGAATTGCTATTTTCTGGGTAGAAATCTTTCCATCTAACACTTATCATTGACTGTTTTTTTATTTTTTACCTTAAACTAGTATTTTTGATTTATTTATATATATATATATATATATATATATATATATATATATATATATATTAATCCATAGCCTTGAGCCTCTGAGGGGCATAGACCATCCACAACTTAGATGCTTTTGTAGTGAGGAGTTCTTTTTTCAGGGTGAGAATGCTGGCCCTATACCCAACTTTCCCACAAGGTACATACAGCACTTAGCCTTCCCAAATGATCACTCTTCTGATACTGGCCAGGCTTAACGTTGCTTAACTTTGGTAATCTGGCGAGATTGGTGTGTCAACATGATTATGCTATATATATATATATATATATATATATATATATATATATATATATATATATAAGCATCTTACATCAAGTTTTGTCTGGAGCGTACTCACGCCTTAAAATTTTTTTAAAATAAATGTGGTACCGTTGTTTGGCTCATTAATTTTTTTTTAATTATTTTTACATACAGGGTGACCCAATAAAAACGGGCCCCAACTCTAATTACGCCCCGTTTCTTAATGTTTTATCCGAATGAAATGAAACTTTGTTCATAACTAGTTTATTATATTCAAAACATCACATCAAAACCCTAAAGTGTTTGGCCTTTATTTCTCCGTTCTACATCATATGTTCTAGATGGCTTCCATTTAGCTTTTGTTTTTTTTGGGGGGGTCACCCTGTATAATGAAAATAAATTTTGGTTTTGAGTACCTAATATTCTGTGATAATTTACCTGTTATCAAGAGTGCCTGTTATGTTAAGAATATATTACTATAGAAAATGCAAAATCTTTCAAGATCCGCTTAGGCAGGCGTTTCTAAAGTCTGTGTACGTTTTATAAAATCGGCATGATATCTCCTGATAAATAGATTTACTAGGAATTATATTTTGAACATTGTTAGAGAAACCAATCGAATATGATTACCGAACTATTTTCACACTATAGATTTCTGATTATTTCTATTAAAGTTGAAGCAACACCAATCTCGTGTTCTCATGCTTAATTTGACTTTTACCCATTAATATTTGTTTTGGTCAATTGCATTTCAATTTATTCTTCTCTCTTCCGCCTCAGGCTTTTGTTTTTTAGTATTATTTAAAATCTTATCTTTATTTAGCAAGATTTTTACATTATTTCCACCACTATCTTTTTGCTAATTTTTTTTTGTTGTTGAAAACGTATTGATGACACCTCATCCCTTATACAATGAACTCCAGTTTCGATAAAGCTTCTTTTTTTTTTTTTTTTTTTTTTTTTTTTTGTTAGGAGGAATGAAGAAATCCTGTTATATAAAGGAAACAATTGTCGCATAGATAGTCATTCTTCTAGCCTTCCAATGAATGACAAAAAAACAAAAAACAAAACAAAAAAAAACGGGTTGCCCTAGTTTGGTTATATGGACAAATGTCGTTTACAATTTCAATCATTTTTTTTTTTTTTTTACCTTAACACAACAGACATAGCCAAGAAAGAGTTATGTAGACAAAGATGCTAAAATATGCTGAGTTTGTTGGCATTAGGCCTCTCATCTTGCTTAATCTGGTCGTGGCTAAAGATGAGAAAGGAGATGTGACACTTTGGCACTGGGACATTATTTATTTATTTATTTTTTTTTTTGACTGACTGACTTGTTTTGGCGTACACCTTGGAGCAGTTGGGTCGGCTTCATTCAGAGAATTTACAGTATCCCAAGAAATGCTGATGAGGTGTGACAGTCCACAGTAGCAGATATGAATATTAGCCAATCACAGTTCAACAGCAAACCTCATAGAGATGCTGATCCAGGATCAGCTCGGTATCTTGTTTCTGTCGTTCCGAGACAATCTGAGGCAATTTTCGTAGTGTATTATAAAAAGAGCAGGCTCGGCATTTTTTCCTTTTTCCAAATTTATTTAGTTCTTTTGTTGGGGGGGGGGGTCGCTCAAGACAAGACACGAAGCCACTTGATGTAAAGCGCTAAAAAAAAAATTATTACTACTTCAAGGTAAAAAATCAGCAACAATAAGTGTTCGATGGATAGATTTTTAGTACCCAGAAAACAACGATTCTTCCTTTTTTTTGTCAGAAACATTGCTCATGGAATGTGAAGACTGTAAGATAAGCAAAAGTTCAAGTCACGAAAAGCAAACCCAAGGTCCTTTTTCTACTCTCTTGAATTAGTCATTGAATTATGGCCATTCAAAGTTCATTGGAAGTTAAAAAAATATTGCTGTCTTCGTCGAGAAGACAATTTTCATAGTGTATAATTAAAAATGTAGGCTCTGCATTTTTTTTTGTTTTTTCCAATCCTGATTTTTTTTTTTTTTCCAATCCTGATTTTTTTTTTTTTTCCAATCCTGATTTTTTTTTTTTTTCCAATCCTGAATTTTTTTTTTTTTTTTTTCCAATCCTGAATTTTTTTTTTTTTTTTTTCCAATCCTGAATTTTTTTTTTTTTTTTTTCCAATCCTGAATTTTTTTTTTGTTTTTCCAATCCTGAATTTTTTTTTTGTTTTTCCAATCCTGAATTTTTTTTTTGTTTTTCCAATCCTGAATTTTTTTTTTGTTTTTCCAATCCTGAATTTTTTTTTTGTTTTTCCAATCCTGAATTTTTTTTTTTGTTTTTCCAATCCTGAATTTTTTTTTTGTTTTTCCAATCCTGAATTTTTTTTTGTTTTTCCAATCCTGAATTTTTTTTTTTTTTCCAATCCTGAATTTTTTTTTTCCAATCCTGAAGTTGCTTTTGTTTTGTTTTTTTTTTTATCCTGAAGTGTTTTTTTTTTTTAAATTTTTTTTTTTACTGTTAGAAAAAGAGTGGGGAAAAGATTCTGATGAAAGTGTCTTCCATGCAC
The DNA here is from genome assembly GCF_053919585.1 of Euprymna scolopes. Lineage (NCBI taxonomy): Eukaryota > Metazoa > Mollusca > Cephalopoda > Sepiida > Sepiolidae > Euprymna > Euprymna scolopes. Next base: position 103,598,293 of record NC_136482.1, on the reverse strand, counting down.
AATAGTGTTCTAATCAATGTATCAATCACTTTGTGAGTGAGAACAAAGACGAGATCATAATTAAATAACTGTTACAGAATTATCCTGAGTAACATATCTCTAATGACGAAGAGTATGATAGTAGTAAGAGTACAGCCAGGCCATTCCTCATATACATTACAAGTCAATTTGTAAGTCCCTATTGCTTTATGCGCTTACAGTAACAAACCCTTTTATATTTCTATGTTAGCCATGTTGAATTATTATTAAATACGTTCGGATGACATTAAAAAAATTGTCTGCCACAACTCATAAAAATATTTACCTTATTTCGATGGTGCCATTAAAAAAAACTGCATATCACTTTGGAATTTGTACTTTTTGATAACAAACAGCTGTATGCAAAGAATTGTAAAGTTTGCAATCTTCTGGAATTTTTTTTTTTTTTTTTTTTTAATCTTTTTATAACCATTTTTTTTTTCTATTAGTGAATAATGGATAACATTAAGTAAAGAATATAAAAGTTTGCTTTATTTTAGTTAATTTTATGTAAATTGCTCCAAACAAGGTATAAAGCTACTTGATGTGAGGAGCTAAAAAATACCACTTCAAGATTCAAAATTAGCCAATGATTAGTTAGATACTGACCCAGAAAATAGCAATTATCTCCACTTTGTCCAAAAACCTCGTTCATAGAATGTGAGAACTAAAGGACAAAGGGAAGCAAGAGTTCTGCAACTTCCAAAAGTAAACGTATAGTCCACTTTCTACTCTCCATAAATAATATTAAATTCAATTTGTTATATGCCACTTTTTTAAATAAAAAAAAAAAATCAAAACTAATTTGGAATACTAGGTGAATGCTCATGGTATAATGCTGGGGAAAATATTTGATCATTATGTGTCTTTGCCCCTTATTCAAACAATGTTGTGACTTGTTCTTTACAGTTGTAAATGAAAATGTTAACTTGAATAACTATTGGAGAGCACACATATTTTCATTTACTACATAATGACACCGCATCTGCAAGGGTTTTTCACTTATTCAAAGTCTGCATTTTAATTATACACTATAAAATCTGGACCAATAGGGCATAAAATAGTAAGTTTTTATAATTTCCAACAAAATTTCAATGGTCACTATTTGACGGCTAATTGTGCTACAAAAATAAATTTGATATCAGTGTTTGCTTTGCAACGATTTATATGATCACATTAAAATTTGTTAAATATAATGAAAATAACATATCGGTCGAAATCCGCATTTTTTTTTCCATAAGAAAAATCTGATTTCTGCGAAATCTCCAGAACCTTTTTTTTTTTTTTTTTACATAGGCATCACCACATTATCAAGGCCCAGAGGCCACTCAAGGATAAGGGTTAAAGAGTGTACAGTAGAAATTGGACAATATAGTAATCATTAGTAATGAAAATTTGGTAAATTTGATAACTTATATGGAACGGCTCATCAAGAACTTATTTACTTTAGACTTGAACACAACCATATTGTAGTCAGCCGGAAAGCAGGAAAACGGAAGACAATTCCACAGGCGTGCAGTTCTAAGGAAGAAGCTTTGTTCATGGAATCTACGTTTAGGTTTAGGCACAGATAAAGAGTGGGGGAAATTATTGATAGTGTTTACAGCTAGACGAGTGTTTCTTGTGAAAGTTTGGCGAGGGGGGACCATAGATTGAAGCTCAGTCGAACACTTTCCATGAAAATAACGATACATCAGAGACAAACTCGCAACATCTCTTCTGTGAGATAGAGGTTGCAAGGAGGAGAAAAGGACATCTCCTACGAGGCTACGAAGTCTATTTTGAACTCTATCAAGGCAGGACAAGTCCTTTCTAGCAGCTCCTGCCCAGATGTGGCAACAGTATTCCATCCTTGGACGTACCTGGCTCTTATATAGATAGAGAATAGCATCAGCAGTGAGATATCTACCGGATCGATAGAAAGATCCCACCATTTTTCCAGCGGCCTTGGCAACAGATTTGATGTACGTGTTCCATTTAAGATCAGGAGTAATGGTCAAGCCCAGAAGCTTGTCAAAACTTGAGGCCTCCTGAAGACGAGAGCCATTCATTTCAATTGATGCCAAATGTGGATTAGAATGTTGATGATGTAAAGAGAGAAGCTTGGTTTTAGATGCATTAAAAGTAACCAGCCACTTCTTTCCCCATTGTACTACGTGCTCAAGATCAGAGGAGAGAGAATTGGAGAGAACTTGGTCATTTACTGTCTTAGATGTGGTACCATAAATGGTAGTGTCGTCAGCATAAATGTCTACAAATGATGTAAGGATATGATTTGGAAGATCATTAATGTAGATCAGGAAAAGAGTTGGGCCCAGGATGGATCCCTGAGGGACACCGGCATTAATACTGTGAGCTTCTGATTTTTGCCCCTCAACTACTACTCTTATGAACCTATCAGAAAGAAATGGTTTAATAATTGAGAAGACTTTTCCAACTATACCATAGCTAGCGATCTTATGAAGTAAACCTTTATGCCATACCCTATCAAAGGCTTTAGATATGTCAAGAGCAATTGCCCTAGAAAGATTGCCACCGTCAAGAGATTTGCTAATCCTATGCGATATAACTGTAAGCACATCTGCTGTAGATCTAGCAGAACGGAAACCATATTGAGTGTCACTAAGGTTATTTTTGTTGAGATGGTTGATTACTTCTGTATTTAACACAGATTCTAGCAACTTACTCATGACGCACAGGAGACTTATTGGCCTGTACTGAGAGGGGGATGAGCGATCACCTGAATTCTTAAATACAGGGCATACTGATGAGATTTTCCAGGGAGATGGGAAACTATTCTCCTTAAGACAACGTTTAAACAGTTTTGTAAGTATGGGCGCTAGTTCAGGTTGAAGTTTTTTGAGTACTATAATTGGAATACCGTCAGGGTCAGTTGCTTTACTCGAATCAAGGTTTTTGATTAGCTTGGCAACATCACGTACAGATATACGTATATCACATAGCGTGTTTTCTGATACAGGAGGAAATATTGGGGGTTGGCGGTCTTGGTCGCAAAGGGTAGAATTAGCTGCAAAGTTCTTGACAAAGAGTTTGGCTTTGTCTGATGCTGACGAGATTACCTCAGGTCCATTGATAATAGTTGGGATGGAGCACACGCTTCTGTTCAGGATTCTGTTTGCTATTTGCCAAAACTGGTGGGAACCAAGCCGCTGCTCAGCTACTATCTTCTTTTTTTTTCTTTTTTTTTTTTCCGTTTATTTAGCTGGATTTTATTTCTCTTTCTCTCGTGATATTTTTTCTTCTCTCACTATCTTTTTCTTTTTTTGTTTTTCTCTTTCACATTCCATTTTGCCTCGCCTCCTCTTTCCTTATGGCAGTTCTCTTTGAAAATTGAAAATGTTTATTTTGCCGCGATTTCAAATGATTCATAGTAAGGATAGGAAAGTTAGATGACTTTTGCTTCATAAAAGAATGACTTCCTGTTCCCTTCCGCTCGCATGCACATTCAATGACTTTCTATTTTGATTTTCTTAGTTGAAACTGATTAGAGTTGTATAAGAAAACTGCAAATAATTCATTGTTTTTGCGACAATTTGGATTCATTTATAACGAACACTCTCCTAGCTACAACAATTTCCCCCACTCTCTGTCTGTGCCTAAATTTAAATGCAAATTCCATGAACAGTATTTCTTTCCTATTACTGCCTGCTTGTGGAACTGTACTTTGGGCTTACTTTCCAGCTGACTACAACATGGTCGTCTTCAATTTCTACCACTACCAATCACTATGCTATCATCACTGTTCACTTTATATTCATTAACCCTTATCCTCGAGTAGCCTTCAGGCCTTGTAAAGAAAGAAAAAAAACCCCAAAACAAATGCAGTTGTAAATAACACATTTGGATAGAATTTGTTAAAGGTTTCTCTTTCTAGCGGTAATAGCGATTTCCCCCCATGTTTGTTACTAAAGGAAAACAAGACTTACATATGCCATAAAAAAACAAAACAAGCACAACTTTCTGATCAGAAACCCCCTCACCCCATGAAAATAAAAAGGAAACCCCCTCACCCCATGAAAATAAAAGGGAAAGCCCCTCACCCCATCAAAATAAAAGGGGAAATCCCTCACCCCATCACAATAAAAGGGAAAGCCCCTCACCCCATCAAAATAAAAGGGGAAATCCCTCACCCCATCACAATAAAAGGGAAAGCCCCTCACCCCATCAAAATAAAAGGGGAAATCCCTCACCCCCATCAAAATAAAAGGGGAAATCCCTCACCCCATCACAATAAAAGGGAAAGCCCCTCACCCCATCACAATAAAAGGGAAAGCCCCTCACCCCATCACAATAAAAGGGAAAGCCCCTCACCCCATCACAATAAAAGGGGAAATCCCTCACCCCCATGAAAATAAAAGGGGAAATCCCTCACCCTCATCAAAATAAAAGGGGAAATCCCTCACCCGACCCCATCAAAATAAAAGGGAAACCTCTAACCCCATCAAAATAGAAGAAATCCCCTCGCACCATCAAATTAGTTTGAAAAATGTGTCGTCAATTAATCTGATTATTAACTTATTAGTAAATTTCTTTTTTTTTTTTTTCATAGCAATTTTGATATTTCACTAAACATTTTTTCAATTTGTAATTTTTATAAACATGCCGCGTTAAGATGCAAATAGTTTTTATTAAAAATCATTAGTTTTTGGCGCTTCTACACTATTAGGACGAAATTTTGTAGTTGATAAATGGAGTTTTCAGATAAAAAAAAATGGTTTCTACTGATTTTTTTGTCAGTTCTAATAAATTACAATATAGCTTCCAAATTATGCAGTCGAAATTACCTTATTAAAAGAAAAATAATTTTAATTGTGTTAGCAGGTGAAAAATTGCGGCCTCCCTTTTGAACTTTCCTGTGTCTTATGATCGTTTTCATCAAATTCTATTTTTTATTTTCTTTAATAATTTTCTACCTTATCGATTTAATTTTTGGATATAATCATCTTAGAAATACGAGGAATATGTATATACTATTGTTTTCATGTGAAATTTAGTATTACGATTTCTGAAATTTTGTCCTAATAATGTAGAAGCGCCGATTTTCTTATTTTTACTTTTTTTTTTTTTTAAAGTTCGGATGGTAAAATGTCCAGAAAAAGTTTAAAAAAAAAAAAGTTTTTTTTTTTTTTTTTTTTTTTTTCGTAATTGAAAAATTTCAAAAACTTTAAACATGGTTTCCCAGGTATTTTGTCAATTTATTCAAAATTTCAATTTTTCTAAAGATACTTTAAAGAACTTTAAAGATACTTTGCCAATTTTATTACGTCCATACACCTAAAAAAAAACAAACAAAAACAAAACAAAAAAAACAAAAAAAAACAAATAGTGCATATAAATAGATGTTCTGTTTAATCACACCTGACTGTTGCTTCAACGATATGAGATTTTCAGTTTTTCTAAACAACTCTAATCAGTTTCAACTAAGAAAATTTTGAATAAACAAAAACCTTCGAAATCACATTTTAGGTTTTTCGAATTATTTTAAACATGTTTTTTACAACTTATCACGAGCGCATCATCCAATTTGTTTTTAGTTTTGTGCCGCCCTTTATTCTACCCCCCCCCACATACACACTGGGGGAAAAAAGGATTGCACTCGTTATCGATGTCACAGTTCCAAACGACTTTGGTCTTAATAGAGCAGAACGGGAAAAGATAACAAAATATCAGGACCTTAAAAGCAACATGGTCTCTGAAAGAAATAAACATTATACCAGTTGTGACAGGAGCAACTGGCCTAATAAAAAAGAACTTAAAAAAATACTTAGAAGCAATCCCTGGAAAACCAAGCTGTAAGGAAATACAGATAGCAGCCATAAAGGGAACAGTGTCTATTCTTAAAAGAGCCCTCGGATATAAATTTAAACTATAATAGAATCAAGTGTTAGCCACAGGAAGGAGCCCCTTGATCTCTTCAAACTAACAAAAGTAAAATAAAATAAGGAAAATTATCTCCATTTCAACTATTTTTAACGTTTACTAATGCAAACTTATACCCTATAATAATAATAATAATAATAATAATAATAATAATAATAATAATAATAATAATAATAATAAAGACAAAGAGACGAAACGATAAGCCATATAGTAAGTGAATGCAGCAAACTGGCTCAAAAGGAATACAAAAACAGGTATGACCAAGTGTGGAGGGCGGTGCACTGGAAATTGTGCAAACGACTGCATTTTGAGCATTCAGACAAATGGTACAAGCATAAACCCGCAACAGCATGCGAAAACGAGAACAACAAAATCCTATGGGACATGGACATACAGACGGACAAACCCATCCAAGCAAGAAGACCAGATGTAATAATTAACAAGAAAGAAAAATCCTCTCAAATTGTAGACTTTGCTGTCCCAGCTGACCACAGAGTGAGTATGAAAGAAAAGGAGAAATGAAGCAAATATACAGAGCTAGCCAGAGAGTTAAAAGGGATTTGGATGACGAAGAAAATCAAAATAGTACCGATAATAGTAGGAGCACTAGGAACAATTCCGAAATAATTCGAAAAAAGAATGTCAGAAATTGGAATCAGAGGAATAGCTGCAAAAATACGACTAACGATAATGAAAACAGCTGAAATATTAAGGAAAACTCTTGAATGTGGAGAATAATACAAGACAATATAACAAAGAAGTGTTACAGGGAATGAAAAACACCGAAGCTGCAAATCTACAATTTCTACACCCCTCATCATGCATCCCCCCCCATTGTCTCATCACCGTTCCTCCCATAGAAAAGTGATACCAAAGAGCCGAGAAGAGTCAAGAAGGATTGAAAGACCGAGGGGAGAGTGCTGGCCAGAACTCTGCTGGACAAGCGCGAAGAGAACTGGGACCTTGGGGAGGTTTAGTACCACTCAAATTCCAGTATAAACCAATGGCCAATGCCAGCGAGAAATCAATGGTAAGAGGCTGTTGCGATGACGCAAATTCATTTGCAAATGTTATCTAAGGAGGTGGAGAGAACTGGACGTCTGGGGAGACTTGTTGTTACTCAGCTTCCAGAGAACACTACAGGTTTCCAATCAGACCGTTTGTTGACTTGTGTGAAAGCTCCATGTGAACCAATAATAATAAAGAAGTAAAGAGACTTATCTTTAGTTTGCAGAAGAATACAGGTGCAGAAACACATCTGTAATCTGATTGGACTTGTCTGTTCTTCTTTGCAACTTGTCTCACATACGTGATGTTGCTAGTCTCAGTCTTTTCTATAAATATTATTATGGCATGTGTTCTTTAGAATTATCTAATCTATTCCCTGCTTCTTTTGTTCCAGCTTGTTGCTCTAGTGGTCTTCATCAATTTGCTGTTTTAATACCTCGGTGTAGTACAACTTTCTATTTTAGTAGCTTTCAAAGAATTACAGTCTTGTGGAACTCTCTTCCTGCTGACTGTTTTCCTTCTATCTATACACAATTAGCCTTGGACTTGAAGAAACTAAGGCTATTAAGCATTTCCTGTCATTGTGTTAATCATCTTTCGTTCTTATTAGCTCCTTACTTCAAGTAGCTTTATGCATTGTCACAAGCAATTTCTATTAAAAAATGAACGTCTTAAAAGATACGTCACAGTGTATGAAATTCAAATGCATATTTGGAAACCAATGGGTTACAGGTACATCCAGTTTCCATTGAAATTAAAAATAATTACAATTAAAAAATTTCTTTAATTATGCTTCAATTTCATCAGTCTTATATAGATGAGTCGATTGAAAATATATCTATAGGACACTGAAGTTGCCGACTATCCATATCTGACAAGGGTCGTTCCAAAAATAGTCTCATATTTTTTTAACTCCAAAAATTGGAGAGCTACTAAGACAGGAATGGTACGATAAAAACCAGCAACCTTTTGTGCTTCAGAATTTCTTTTTCTACATGGTCATCACCATTCTTAGTGCACTTTTGCGAGAAATTCAATAACACAACTCTGCTTCTGATTTACGTCCATGGCAAGGGTTGCTTTCTTAGAGGCTGACACCGTCGATATCTGCAACAGAGATAAAACTTTCAGGTCATAAATGCATCAATTCCGTTATCATAACGGTGTAATTTGCTGTATTGATTGTTTCTTATATAACCACCTTTTGGGGCAATTTTATAAGTTTCAAATCTCAGCGACTATTGATCAGAATTTTACGAATAAAGGCTCGTTGGAAAGATAATGACCTGAATTCTGTAGTGGGCTATGCGACATGTGCCCTTAAGGTTGCATATTAAGGGGATCATGCATCATCCAGGCCCTCTTTTTGGCACTTTTTTTTTTACAGCCATAAAATATTTCAATCATAGTCCTTTGTTTTCCTAGTTTTGCATATGAATTACAAAATATTTGATATTTCCCCAAAACCTCTGGTGAAAGGGTGACTAAAACTTGCTGCTATGGTTTCAAATGATTTGAAATAACAGCAAGCGGAGACTTGATTCCAATATTTCTCGTATGTTATATCTCTTCTTATTGGTTTTCATACATAAAGTAAATTTCACGGTGTATAAGAATTATGATACTGGACATATTCATAATCGTACCCTATTTCCAAAAGAGGAGAGATGTAGCATATGAGAAACATCTTAGCAAGTTTTAGTCTCCCCCTCCGTCCAAGCCAGAGGTTTTGGGAAAATATATATACACAGACGAAATACTGAAGTTGCCGACTATTCATACATAATATTTTTGAAGAATCAGAGTTTGAAACTTACAAAATTATCATATTTTGTTTATCAGCGAGATATACGAGCTCCTCCTCCTCCCGATGACTAACCTATTCTCTGTAAAATAATCCCACACTCTTACTAATCTCTTACGATTGAAATAAGTGTGTCAATTTCCTTAATCCATCTTTCTCAAGGACATCTATCAATAAAGTTCACTAGTGGTAATCATTTTTGTTGTTTTCTATACTGTAGTTCGAGTTTAAAAGCTTTCCAAGATTACTGATGTTTCATTTTCCTCTCAATTCTACCTAGGAATCTCTTTCATAGATTTTTTTTCTTTGAATACATGGCAAAATTAAAAGGTGCTTCTTGAAAGACATTCAGAGCAAGAGCTTGTCTTCCTACCACAGCAAAAAAATTACTTTTACTCCTCTCTTCCTATATCTAGCATCAGGTATAATTTCCATTAAGCTTCTTTGCAAAGGCTTCCCACCTGCAGAGCACACTACCACAGGACTGCTTCTCTGCTGATTACAACCTGGTCGTCTTCAAATCCAATTCTTGTTATGGATTGTCCTAAAAGTGAGCAAACCCAGTTTGTACCGTTAATATTAATACTCTCATAGTGTTTCTTCATCTTTCAGCTGAGAATCATTTTCCTCTCATTAACCCTTATCCTCGAGTAACTGTTAGCTTTGATAAATGATAAACCAATAATCAAAAAAAAAAAGCTCTTCAGTCTTAGTTCTCACCATATTCAGGTTGGATGAAATACTGATTTTATAATTAAACATTAAACAATAGTTTGCACACTTTTGCGCATGTATGCTCTCGCCAGTGAGTAATCAAGCAACTAGATAAATTGAATAAAGTCTCTTTTCTACATACGTGTGCAGTTACTGGTTTTCATTCTCTGATCAGTGCTTTTCCAGGTGTTGGCCGTATCCCCTCATGGTTGTTGATATTCTGCTTAACTTCAGATGAATTTACCTATGAATGGAAACACAATGGGGACTTGCTGAGATTTGAAAGGTTTTATTAGAGAGAAAATTTGCTCAGAAAGGAGAGACCATGGAACTAATTAGTTGTTTTCCTACTTTTCTTGACAGATGCAGGTGGGTAGACATCGAGGTGATATTTGCTTAGAATTCCTTTACATTGTCTGACACCTTTATCTGTATCGCTCCCAACGAGAAACTCTAGAGATTCTGTTTTCTCCTCAAACACGTGACGTCCTTTCTATCATCTCATTCTCTTAAATTTTTAGTGTGCTTTGTCTAGTGGTAGCTTTGATCCCCCCCCCATCTACACACCCTTCGATTACGCTACCTGCACTGGATAACTTCCTATTTGCTGCCAGGTTATGCTGACATGTACTTATGTAACTCTCACCAAAATGCATACTAGCTAATATGATCTATACTTACTGACGTAGGATCCCTGTATATAACAATTTCACATGAATTGAAACTTTTTAAAGTGTATCTTAGTATCTCTAGCAAAATGTTTCCATCAGTTATGCTTCAGTTTAAATTGCGTTTCCATTGATAAATGCTATTGCACATTTTATGTGCATCTGAACAGCTCAGAATCTCTGTCCATCGATTGGTTTGCCATACTTAAGTTTGAAATACACAAATTGAGATTGTAATAATGATCATCTCATTAGTTTAGATTATAGAATGTGTTTGCAAATATATATATACACACACACACACACACACACACACACACACACACACACACACACACAGTTATTAACAGTTTAAGACCACCTCTTAAAAAACGTTTGTATAAAAAATTCATATAAGATTAATATACAGCATAATCACACTGACACATCATTTCTCATTAGATTATCAAAGTTAAACAATGTTAAGTCTGATCAATACCAGATTGGTGACCTTTTGGTAATATCAGTCACTCTACGTGGGAAGATGGTGACACCTGGCAAAAACTCCAGCCCTGAAGTTGCCTTTAGCAAGAATTTCCATATAACCTGCAAAAACCACCCATATGGTGACAACAGAACAATGAAGCTTTCTGGGTGAAGTTCATTTCTCAAGTATGTGATAAAGCTCTCCAAAGTATATACAGCGGTGAATTGATGGATGTAACATACAGCTGTATTTATTGAGCACTTATCTATCTATCTATCTATCTATCTATCTATCTATATATATATATATATATATATATATATATATATATATATATATATATATATATATATATATAAAAACTGTATAGTATGTATTCATCTCATTGCATGAGAAAATATACAACAATCACTTGTTTAATATACGATTTTTAGTACAACATAATCATGTTGACACACATCACCAAAGTTAAGTGATATTGAGTCTGACCAGTATAAAATGGATGACCGTTTGAGAATATTAGGTGCTGTATGTCATCTTCCTTGATGGAGAGCATACATGTAGCTGAGGACCATTTGTGAATTCGATAGTCCTTATAAACTTCCTTCTTCAAAGGGTTCCAGCTCAGTCCGCCTGCCCAGAATGATTACCACATCATATAATGTCGATTTTGCATGCATATCTGCAACTAGAGACAAACAGTTTTTATCTCTTCTTATTGCACACTGCATTCTGTTTTGGAGAGTTCTTAACTTTGATTCCTAATTTAGTGCTATGAAGGAGTTGCCACTGTGCTGTAGAGGGACTTGATCATCAAAGAATCAGATTTTAGTGCCCCGGTTCTATTAGAAACGGTATGAATTCCCCCCCCCCACCAACTATGAGTAAAATAACAACTTATGTTCAATTAATCATATAGACTAAATCATCAGTAATATTGTGCTTCCATAATCATCATATTCAGTTAACCATCTGCCATGTGTTAGGTTACTTTGAAAGCCAATTTCTTAATTGTCTATCTCTGGCCAGGTCTTTATTTATACCTCTTTCTCTGGAGTCCATTTTTATCTTGCTTCTTTCCATGTTTTTCTCAGCTTTTTTCTGTGAAGTGGATCTGCTTTTGGATTTAGGGCAAACTGTTTTATAACTACTCGCCCAATGAGTCTCATCCATTTTTTTTTTCTTTTCTTTTCTTTCTTTTCTTTCTTTTCCTTCTTTTCTTTTTTTCTTTCTTTTCTTTCTTTTTTCTTTCTTTCTTTCTTTTCTTTTTTTTTTCCAATGAAATCTTCTGTTGTACACACATCTTGCTATACTCTCCAGACTTAATCTTTCTCGGAGGTCATCCGAACTAAGCTCATCTTTAAGACTTGCATTATTCATCATATCATTCTCATATCATTTCTTGCCATGCAATATATGTCCTCAAACCACACTGGTCTGGATTCATTAAATAACTCCAAAAGGGGTGATACATCATAAAACAGACATGCCAAACTATATTCAAGTCTCTATACACAATGAAATCCAATAGTTATTTTAAAAGCTACGACCTAAATCATACAGATGAAAATGTAATACTGCTTAATGAATGCATGAATCAGAAGAAAAAAGCAAAATAGATATAAAAAAAAAATCTTGTGTATAAATATAGCTATTATCTGCTTATTTGTTTTCTTTTGTATATTTAACCAAGCTGATATAGATATGATGCACATAGGATAGTATTAGCAGACAAGAGTATGCCAAGCAAAACAAATTATTTAGAAATCTAACCTCACAAATCCTATATTATAGTTCTCATGAGTTCGTATGTTTGTATGTATTTTTACAGAGTAAAAATTATTCAAAATAACTAAAAAAAAATAAGATGCGGAAAACTTCCGGCTTGACCATCACATCAACGCTTTTTCGGTGCAATAATGCTTCTCATTTTATTAAAGATTTCACATCGACTGCCTCATGTCATCTTCCCTGACAGAGAGTATACATGTGGCTGAGGACCACTTGTGAATTTGATAGCCCTTATAAACTTCCTCCTTCAGAGGATTCCAGCTCAGTCCGCCTGCCCAGAATGAATACCACATCATATAATGTCGATTTTTGCATGCATGTCTGTAGCTAGAGACAAACGTCATGACTCTGATATTGGTCTATCTGCCTATCCATTCTACTTATTCTCAGAAACTACTTGACCAATCTGGCTGAAATTTTGCATAGACATTTGTTATAAGGTGCAGCAAACTAAGTATTATGGTATCTGTTTAATACACAGTTAGGGGTCAATAGAGACTAGTCACCATAATATCATATTTACTCTAGAAATTTTCTCAGAAACTGCATCAATCTAGCCGAAATTTTGTATAAACCTTTATGATAAGGTGTAGCGTACTAAGTATTATGGTATTCATTCAATGTATACTTAACGATTAATAGGGATTAAAATTTAATACAAAAATTAGCCCAAATTTTACCATATTACCTTCAATTTGGCATAAAGCAATCATTCGTAGTCAACGGCTATAATTTTTGTACGTCTTTTCACAGGCAAAATATCTAATAATATATATTTCTATTTATATAAAGTTAGCCATGTGTATATATTTTATTTAAACCTTTATGATAAGGTGTAGCGTACTAAGTATTATGGTATTCATTCAATGTATACTTAACGATTAATATATATATATGTTGATATATTTGTGTGCACACGATTTACTCCTAGAATCCATGATTAGGCCTAACTCTGTTTGAAAGACTAGGTGATTCACATGTAATAAAATCGTGTGCTACCATGCTGGACAACACTCACCGACCTTAATGCTGTTTCCATGGTCTTCTTTTTCTTATTCTGTTCTGGCCGTATCATATCCTCTTACATTTGCAGCTACCGAGGGGGGGGGAGAGCACAGGTTCACATGTAATAAAAAGTAAAATAAAACTAAACAAAACACAAACTCTGACACATTCCATATAAATTAGTTGGACTTTGGGTGTGTGTGAGACACCATCACAGGAAGCTATCGTTGTGAATGTCTGCTGAGGTTATGTTTGTTGATCAGTTGATCAATTCATTTCACTATCTGCTCCGAGCCACAACCTGCCTTGAACTGCCCTCAACTCTTAACCGTCGCTGTCACAAACGCAAGACTGTCTGCAAACTGTTCCCAGCCATTGTATATTGTCGCAAAACCTACCACCACATGTAAAACTAACTCGAAAATATATTAACCGATCTGTTGTTCCCATATACTGCCACACCTTAATTAATAATCCTATTCCAACTTTCTTTTGTGTGCATTGATGAACAACTTCCTATACCTTTGTTCTGCTGATAAATTTATTTCTTTTTTTTATCATATATTTTTCCTCCACATTTTTTAAAATTCCTAACATTTTGCGAGGGAGACATCGATAGCATCGCACACATAGACCTCATTCTGTCAAATGATTTATAGTGTACTTGTCTAAAAAAAAACAAAATCTTGTTTGATCAAGAAAATGTTATATATATATATTGCACCAAATAACCCCTGCAACGTGCAACCATGTTTTTGCATGAACTCAAAGCTTTTACTGCTAATAGAATAATTTGGTAGCCGACAGTTTAAGAACTTTGAGGACCTTCATCATTACCAGTTCCTTTTTAACACTTTTATTTTTTTAAATGGAAATCGATCCAGACACGACACGAAGCCACTTGATGTAAGGAGTTAAAAATAAATACCACTTCAAGGTGTAAAACTAGACAACGATGAATGTTATATAGATTCAAATAGAGAAAATAGCAATTTTTCCCCATTTGTCATAAACATCGCCCACAGAATGTGAGGACCAAAGTACAAAATAAGGAAAGTAAGAAAAACAAGATAGCTGAAAGAAAACCCAAGCTCCACTTTCTACTCTCAGTAATATATTATATTTTATATCTTATAATGATGAACCAACAGAATATTGGTGGTTTAGCTGATTTGTAAAGCTAAAAATATATATCTAAAAAAATAAAAAAAACAATTGAATAGAAGTTAGTGTTTGGCTCTTGGTTTCAATTCTCTTATAAGTTTCATTTTGTCAGATAATTTCAGGTAGAGTAGAATTAATGTAGGATCGAGAAAAGAATTAAAAAACCTCAATTGACGGTCCCAGTATAAGATATGCAGAAACAAACAACACAGACTTATAAAACTAAGTTTTTCTTCATTCGTTGTATTTGTATGGATTCTTTTGTATATCAATGACTTTGTCAACAGATGTCTTCAAATTAAGGCCTGATCTTGAAGGTAAGGAGAGTATTAATGTCAAAGCCGGTTCATGAATCATTAAAATTGTGCTCTTACAGATGTCTCATAGTATTTTTTTTCTCATGCATTTTTGCTTGTTGTTGGATGGATAGGGAAATGAACACGTCTAGTATGATCCAGAGCATTATCTTCTGATCATTATGATTCTGATACGAAAAATGTTGATTTCAAATTTTTGACTTTGTCTAAAAACATCCAATATTCGAACCAGTTTTGTCTAGTACAAGGTCATGCAATATTTTTCAAGTTCTTTTTTCTTTAGATAAAAATCACACTTTTTTTTTTTCTTTTTATAAAGTAGAATATTCGTCTGAGAATGGGTAAAATTAATTCTAAAAACAAGATTTTGCACCACTTTTATGTCCCCCCTTACAAAGATTGAAATCAACATATAATACTGCTAAACCTTATGTCTCGAATACTTGTTTCAATTTTGATCAAACTCCATTTGATTTTAGAAAATGTCTAAAATTTAAGACATAAGCTTAATGAGTCTTAATAATTTAAAATTCAGGAAATCTTACTTAATTGATATATAGTAACTATGAATCAAATTTAATCAATTCTGAAATATTTGAATTTCAAAATGTGAAATTGTACCTATATTATGCCCCCCGCCCACTCCTAAAAAACTTTTTAAATACTCCAAAGAAACTGAAATTTTGGCAATATTTATTAATTGATATCTAATACTTATTAATTGTTGTTGATATCTGATTTCTCTTTTTACCACCTTTTATATAAATGAAATTAATTATAAACCCACATTACAATCACTTATGCCTAGCAGCTGTTTCAAACTTCATAAATAAAAAAAAATAATAGGCTTAATAGTTTAACAGTAAATCCTCTACATACAAATATATAAACATGTTCACATACCTAATTTTATATAAATAGAAGAACCATATTTTTCAACGTGTATCTATAAATTATATCTTTGTTTATGACATATTAACCCTTTTCAGTCTATTAAATGTCAAAATACAATGTCTATTGTAAACACAAGTTGCTATTTTATCCTTAGCTGCAAGGTAATGGTGGGTTAATACCTTTCTCGGTAGTGTTTGTGCATAAATGACCAAAATAGGGACTCTATTTATTTATCCTCCCACGAGAGCAGAGTTTGGCACAAGATCGATTTTTTTTTTTTTTTGTGTGTGTTGAGAAAATCCAGTCTCCTAAAAGAGGCACTCTGGATTACAACACAAATAAAAAAAAATTACTTCAATCTAGAAGGATTTCTTCTTCATTGACTGAAGAAAAAAAAAAAAAGAATCGGAGCAGATACACTTTGCTCCTAGCCAACTTTTATTGCCATTATTTTCCCCAAAAAGCTCTGTCTGAGACCTTGTTCTTTATCAATGAGCTCAATTCTCAACCTAATTGATTGATTGATATCATTAAAAGAATCAGATAGTCTATTACTGTAAGATCTTTGCATTCAATTGGATATTCCTGATAAGCATATAGTATTGATTTTTACATATATATTTGCTTTATTTTTTTTTTTTTTGTTCCATTTGATTGCTATAAAAACTTTTTTTGCAATGTTTTCATGTTAATTCTCTATAGGTTAACTTGCTTGATCTAGATATGGATCTAAGGAAAATTGTTTTCCTTTTCATTTTTCTCATTTGATATTTTTTTTTACATTTATTTTTAGTGTAGTGCTTATTGGTAGGGATATGACAACAGCATATTCTTTTCATTGTTTTGACTCACGAGTGTGTATTCGTTGATATCTTATATGCTTTTATATAGAGTGATGTGGTTCTCGGTTGATTAACTGTGTCGCATATATACTCGAGTCAAAACAGTTATAAGAATATTCTGTTGTCATAACCCTACTTATTGGTCTAGTTTATGGGTTGTAGATTATCATAACTTATTTTCGATTATTTACTGGTAAATCTGTGCTAGTGTGATTGCAAGGGTTGGCAGTGAATGGATTCAATTCAAGAAACTTTGCGATTATTAATCAGCAGAGCGTACCACTGTCAACCACGGGAAGAGTTTATCAGGCGTATGTTTGCATTGTGATGATGTGTGCAAGTGAAACTTAGCCAGTAAAGGTTGAAGACATGTGATACACTAAGAGGAATGATACGAGAATGATATGAGTGATAAGTAAGACTGGTTTAGATGTGATGACTTCAACAGGAAGATTAAATTTGAACAGTATAAGGAAGGTGTGTTCAGAATTCAGACTTCGATGGTATGGCCTTATTTAAAGAATAGATGAGTGCTTGGGTTAGTAAATGTAAAACAGTTGAAATAGTTGGTTCAGTTCATATGGATAGGTCCAAAGAAAACATGGGAGGGAGTAATAAGAATAAACTTGAGAGAAAGATCTGATTAGAAGTAGGTTAGTTTAAGAGTCAATTTCAAAAGCTGATCAACGCATGCCGACATGTAAAAACACGTTAAACTGAATATGATGACGATGATAGTGATGCTGATGTTGTTTCTAACTGTAACGAATAATTAGTGATTAAGAATTCGGAATCTTCTGGAATCATAACAAATCTAGATGTTTCTTGAGGAAATGGAATTTCATTACATCGTTTTTTTTTTTTTTTTTTTTTTTTTTTTTTGTTTTTTGTTTTGTTTTGCCGTTCCTGGAACTTTTATTTTCATTTGTATGGAACCTGATGTAGAAGAGTTGGTTATGTTGTTTTGAATAGTTCTTGCATCATGAGATGAGAAATGGGCTAATTAGTACTATCTTGCATACCATCTTTCTCGTATAAAAAAGGAAATGGCATTCTTGCTCCTGGCAGACATTATTGGTCAAGTGCTGGTAGATTGGGCTAATCAATTATAACGTCCCCCTCCCCTCCTTTTCCCCCTTTTTTCTTTAGGTATTGCACATTTGCACATATTTTCTCAATTTTGGATGGAACATTTTTTTTTTGTCTTTTATTTCATACTAAAGTTATGCTTGCATTGACAAATATCGTATTTAATAAACGGTTTATAATTATCTATGGAGTTATGAACATAAAATAAGAAACAACGGATAAAAATCAACCCTGAACAAGATTTAAAACTGCACTTATGAATTGGGACCACTTTAAGCTACTGTTTGACATAATTTGCATAAAATCGTAAGTCAGTTATGTATAAAAAAAAAAAAAAAGAAGTACATGTAAGAATGTCACTTTTATAACTGTATTTTTTCAAGTACGCTAATCACTACACTATGAGTCCTTGTAGACAGTTCTAGTATTAATCTTAAACCTATTTTATTTCTAGATGTAAATATCCCTATTTATTATTGCATATTACAATATACATTTTATATTATTATTCCTATTTACTTGCCTCCCCATGAGGGAAGAGTTAGACACAAGGTCGGTTTTTGATGTCGGAAAAATTCAGCTCCCCAAAAAGAGGAACTCTGGATAGGAACCAAAATAAAAATTGTCATTCATGAAGGATTTCTCCTTCACTGACCGAGGACAGAAAAGGTGAAGTGTAGCATCAGAACAGATACTACACTGTGATCTTATTACTACCTATGTAGCAGAGCGCATATGAGTTTGTGGGAAAATATCAGGAGCTCTTAGGTGGCTTGCAAGAATATCAGGAGCAGTAGCTGAAAAAAAACACAAAGGCAAATTAGGAAGTGCGCGTGACAAGAAAAAATAAAGGACACCATGTGGTCAAAGTGTGGTTGAAAAAGATGGGCATGTAAAGTTGAAGATGAGAAATGTCTGTCCACAGGTCAGCGTGTGGAGCAGAAAAAAACATACATCCAAGGGGAAATTGACGTGTGACCCCCCCCCCTCAGTGGCAGCGAGAAACCTTTTAAGCTGGTGTCAAAATAGCGGGGTTTTGTTAATCTCCTGACAGATGAAATGAATAGTAAGAAAAAACAAGAAGGCATTGTTTGGAAAGTAATGGTAGTAATTTTGCTAAAACAGAAAGAAAGTCGGATTTGTTTTTTTTGTTTGCTCCTTTTTGACAGTGCCAGGCAGCGTGGGGGGTCCGAGAGAGAGGTTTGAATTGTAACAATCACGTTACATCTATTTATTGCTATATATATTATCTATCTCCATCTATTATATAAATCTCACCTGTCTGTTTAAATGTATGTTTATACGTCTGCATAAAACTTCCAACAGAGGTGATGGATTTTCATGAGATTGGTAGTGTTTTGAAGGTTGACTCTTCGGACGACAAAATATAAAAAAAAATTGGCTAAAGTCATTAATTCCTTCACTCACAACTAAGTACTTTTCTACAAAGAGGGGTTGCTTTTTTCGCCGATATTTTTGAAAGTCATCCCCTCTTTTCGATTGATTAACCTTAATTTAAACCTTCGCCACTTCCAGCTTGGTGATGGATGCAATGGCAAAGACCTCGCATTTTTTTTTTTTTTTTTTCATATACTTTTCCTCCTTCGTAGTACAGGTTCGAACCTGCCTGCCTACTAGTACTGCCACTTTTTTTTTTTTTTGTTCAACACACACCTCCAAACACCCGAGCAATGCAAGGCTAGTATATAATATTTTGATTGCAGAAATTCCCCTCAACAAAAGTATCGTAGATTTGCAACAACAGATGCCACATACAAATTCAATGCATCTAACCTGACAACCACTATTTTATGTAGCTTACAACCATTTCTGCCACATTCACTTGTAATAATAAAATACAACACTACATCCGATGAGCAACGCCATCATAATCACCACATTTACAGAGGAAGAAGTTCCTATTTTTCTCTCAATATTTAGTGCTCTCACTGCTACCAGTTGAGACTGGGTCGAATTCTATATTTTCGTACGATGTTGTGCTTGCACCACTATTAACTGGTTATGACCTACATGCACATAACAATCTTTCCATTTTCCAATTCAAAAATAATAAATTCTCCTTTCTCAAATTCCGCCCATTTTGATTGGCTGATACCTGACTATTCGCATATTCCGGAATCTGCTTCTATAATAAACGAACGCTCCAGAAATGATACAATATGATGTTGGTCTCTACAGAAGAAAATCATGCTAAAAAACTAACAAAATTAAACATATTAACCGATTGTCGTCACTCTCTACATATTACAATCATGCTCAAAAATAAAAAAAATTAAATATATTAACTGATTGTTGTCATTCTCTAGATTACAATCGTGCTGAAAAAAAAACTCAAACAAACAAAATTAAACATATTAACTGATTAGCGTCGCTTTATACAAAAGCCAATAACTTTTTTTTTTTTTTTTTTTTGTGGGTAAATTTTTATACTACCTCCATCTCCACAATTTTCTTTAACATGACGACTTTTCTAAGTTTTCGACTATGCTGATTATACGAAAATCTCATTTAAATTTAGCAGAGACAAGCTGTTCTTAACATAGGGAGTTTGTGGGTGTCTATTCTGAAAGCCGTTCTTAACATAAGAAAGTTTGGGGTTGGCCACCACAACAACCTTTAATTTTTTACAAGGGAGGCCTGCGTCAACCGGTTAACGCCGGTTAACGGTTCCTGCTAGTTATATATAAATAATGATCCCAGAGTTCGACAAGACACACCTGAAGGTCGAATGTTACATCAACCGAAATGTGAAAATGACATTCAAGATGAGAACAGTAGTCAGAAGAATCCAAATAATATAATAAAAAAAATTATAATAAAAAAAAAACCCGACCTCACAAATTGAAAGTTCCATTACGGTATCTTATAAGGTAAAGCTTGAATGCTGAAATCATTCTCTATCAGGGTTAGATAAAGCAAAAAAAAAGATTATTTTCAAATATTCTTCTAAACTGGGAACGGAATAACGGTGTTGTATAAGCTAAAATGCTTTAACATTCTCTATCAGGATAGTTAAAGCCAACAAAAACAAAATAAAACAAAAGCATTGTTAAATTAAAAAAGTAAAATAAATAAAGAAATAAATAAAAATACAGAACCCAAGATGCCACCCCCTACCCCCCAACACTTCCCCTTAAGTTCCCGGCATAAACCAGTTAGGATGACTAGTTCTTCCCTCTTCCTCGATATGAACTCGAGACCGCACGGTCAAACTCTTCCAAAGCTAAGTTATGCCATTTTCTATCTATAATTTTGAAATCCACCTGTCTTGATATCGCAAAAACTTATGTATTGCAGACATTATTTTCTATTCATTTATTTTTTTTTTTCCAGGTTTCTTTTGCTCTTTTTTTCTGTTTTTTTTTTCTCCAAATTATATCTGCACTATTAACTAAACACTGAAAAATGTTTTTTTTTTCAGCAGTATGCATTATTTCTTAGTCAGTCTAAACTTAGTACCTAAGCCAAATTGTTCTACTCTTAACCAGCTTTTAAACGGGTTCTTTCACACTAACTTAATACAAAAAAAAACAAACAACCCCCCCACCCGATCTCACAAATTGAAAGTTCCATTATGGTATCTTATAAGGTAAAGCTTGAATGCTCAAATCATTCTCTATCGAGGTTAGATAAAGCCCCCCCCCCCCCAATATCCATGCATAATTATGGGAGGAAAGATTATTTTCAAATATTCTCCTAAACTGGGAACTGAGTAACGGACATATTAAATAGATATTAAGTCCTTACATTCTTTTCTTTTTTTTTTTCTTTTGGAGAGTAGACTATGGTTGTGTTATCGACAGCTCCAGTAACTCTCTCTTCTCCTTTTTTGTCCCGTCCTCATTTCCAATGAGTGATATTTCTGACATTTGGTGGGTAATTGTTACGATTTTACCTTATCATGTGCTACAAAAAAAAAAAAAAAACATTTTCCTCTCTTTCTTTCTCTTACTTTCCCTCTCTGTCCTACTCTAACCAAGTCTGTCAACCTGTTCCACAAACCCCAAAAACTCAACATGAAATATCTCCCCCCCAAAAAAACACGAATAAACCTAGAACCCCATATTCCAATGTAGACCCTTACTACCAGGTCTCCTTCTCCAACATCAGGAGTCTACATTCCAACCTTCCAGAGGTTGAAACCCAATTACAGGAGACAAAACCGGACTTACTCTTTCTAAGTGAAACTTGCATAGGGCCAATCACTTCCCTAGATGAGTTCACAATAAAATGATACTCTAAATCTGACTCCCAAGGTCGCCATGGGCATGGAATATGCGCCTACATTAAAGATGACTTCCCGTGTGGTAGAGATATCTACAGAGAAGACCCTAATTTACCTTATATGTGCTTCCGGGTTGCACTTGCTTACATCACCGCATTCATATTTGCTCTCTATCGCCCCCACAACAGCAGGATTATTGTCCTTAAGAGTATATCTGAGAAAATTGACCTCATCCTGTCTGCACATCCTTCGGCTACCATTCACATTTGCGGTGACTTCAATGTCCATAATGTGGAATGGCTGATCCACTCATATAAGACAGATGATGAGGGGAGGTTCTGTCATGATTTTGCCATTGCCTATGACCTCACCCATGGGCCCGATACTACTGGTCAGTATGTAAGCCTTCTAGACCTTTTTCTCACAACTTCCCGTGAGCTATGTTCATGTTTCATTCTATCTCCCCTGAGATCCTCCAATCACACAGCTGTATCAGTTAAGATAAAAATGAAATACAATAAGTCTTCAGATGTACCTCTCCATCGTACTGTATATTGATACTCTATGGCTGACTGGGATAGCTTCTGTACATTCATATCTGATCTACCTCTGCATTCCATGTTTAGAAAGGATGTATCCTCTATAGTATCAGACCTGACCGAATGGTTAATTGTAGGCATAGACCGATTCATACCATCCAAAAAAATTCCAACCAAAACCTAACAGCCAGCCATGGTTCTCCCCAGAATGTGCTTCTGCCATTGCGCACAGAAATCACTTTTTCCATAGCTACCAACGTAATAGATGTACTGACACTAAAACTGCCTTCAGGACTGCCAGCAACCACTGTAAAAGAGTAATAAAAAATGCAAGAGAGCTATATGCTCAGTCCGTCAAATCCAAAGTAGCTGAGCAGCGGCTTGGTTCCCACCAGTTTTGGCAAATAGCAAACAGGATCCTGAACAGATGCGTGCGTTCTATCCCAACCATCATCAATGGACCTGAGGTCATCTCATTAGCATCAGACAAGGCCAAACTATTTGCCAAGAACTTTGTAGCTTTGTAGCTAACTCTCTGCGACAAAGGTCACCAACTCCCCATATTTCCTCCTACAACAGACAACACACTATCAAACATACAAATATTTGTGCACGGGGTCACCAAACTAATCAAGAACCTTGATTCCAGTAAAGCAACTGGCCCAGACGGCATTCCAATTATAGTGTTGAAAAAGCTTTGGCCAGAACTTGCCCCCATACTTGAAAAACTGTTTAAGTGTTGCTTTAAGGAGAAGTGCTTCCCAACACCCTGGAAAACCTAGTTAGTATGCCCTGTATTTAAGTCATCTCCCTCAGTACAAACCAAGAAGTCTCTTGTGTGTCATGAGTAAGTTACTGGAATCCATATTAAATAAAGAAGTAGTCAACCACCTCAGCAGAAATAACCTCCTTAGTGACATGCAATATGATTTCCGTTCTGCTAGATCTACAGCTGATGTGCTAACAGTTATATCTCATAGGATTAGTGAATCTCTTGTCAAAGGCTTCTTTTCTAGGGCAATTGCTCTTGACATATCAAAGGCCTTTGATGAGGTTTGGCATAAGGGCCTACTTCACAAGATTTCCAGCTATGGTATAACTGGAAATGTTTTCTCAATAATTAAATCATTTCTCTGATAGGCTCATAAGAGTAGTGGTTGGACAGCAATCAGAAACCCACATATTAATGTTGGAGTCCCCCAGGGGTCCATCCTGGGCCCAACTCTCTTCCTGATCTACATCAATGATCTCTCAAAACACATACTTAAATCATTCGTTGACATTTATGCTGATGACACGACCATCTACGGCAACACATCAAAGGCTGTAAATGACAAAGCTCTCTCTGATTCTCTCTCCTCTGATCTTGAGCGCGTGGTTCAGTGGGGGAAGAGATGGCTGGTTACTTTTAATGCATCTAAAATCAAGCTCCTAACTTTACATCATCAACGCTCTGTTCCTCATCTAGCATCAATTGAAATGGATGACTCTCGTCTTGGGGAGGCTTCATGTTTTGACAAGCTCCTGGGTTTGTCCTTTACTCCTGATCTGAAATAGAACACGTATATCAAGTCTGTTGCCCGGGCCGCTGGGAAAATGGTGGGATCCTTCTACTGCTCCAGAAGATATCTCACTACTGATGCAATTCTCTATCTCTATAAAAGCCAATTTACCTCCAAAGATGGAATACTGCTGCCACATTTGGGCTGGAGCTTCAAAAAACAACCTATCCTGCCTTGACAAAGTACAAAATAGACTTCGTAGCTAAGTGAGGAATGCTCTCTTCTCTTCCCTGCAACCTCTCTCCCACAGAAGAGACGTTGCAAGCCTGTCTTTGTTTTATCGTTACTTCCATGGCAAGTACTCATCCGAGCTCCAATCTCTGGTCCCCCTTCGCCAATCCTTCATGATAAACGCCCGTCTAGCTAAAATCACTGTCAGTAATTTCCTCCACTCTTTATCTGTGCCTAGATCAAAACATAGATTCCATGAACATAGCTTTTTTTCTGAGAAGTGCACGCCTGTGGAACTCTCTTCCATCTGCCTGTTTCCCACCTGACTACAACTTGGATGTCTTCAAGTCCAACATAAACAAATTCCTGATTAATCACCCCCTTAAGACACTTTATCAAATCTCCAATACCAACTATTACTACGATATTATCGCATTGATTATTGCACACAAAATAACCCTTATCCTCGAGTGGCTTCCGGGCCTTGATAAGTGGTGATCCCCATGTAAAAAAAAAAAAAAATAAATAAACCAATCCTCATTTAAAAATTTCAGAAACAAAATGCAAATGATTTGTATTTACAGCAAAGTTATGCATGGAATGTTTATTATTTTAAACTCGCAGGGCTACCCGGTGTTGCCCCGGTGATTGGTACTTTATTTTTCTAATAACAATTGATTTCTTACTGTTGTCACAGACAAGGAAAATTTTACTATAAAAGCTGAAACAACTAATTGAGGTAAAACTTGGGCGAACTTAAACAAGAATCACTACCCCATAATTTCTTCTTTTTTTTTTTTTTGAGGGGGGGGGCGGTTATTCCGAAAGCCGTTCTTTGTTAGCATATCTGAAAATTATTGGGGGGGGGGGCTTGATTCTCGTTCAGGTTCGCCAAAACTTGAAATAAAAAAATATGCAAATTAAAAAGAAGTAATAACTGAATAAAAATTACACATTTTGTTTTTAACACAAAATAATTCTCTTTCTTATTCAATTAATTCCGATATTAGTTACAAAAAATATTAAGAACACTGGAATATTTATTGGTGTCTATTAAAAGTGACAGGAATTATTTCCTTTATTTTCTATAGGGCATTATTAAGTTTATGCCTCCCTTACCTACTTTGCTAAATTTGTATACTGAACATTGAAGGAAGCCGGATAAATGGCTGTTCACTTGTTTTATCTATATAATATTCTGCTTGTTCCTTCCTTGGTCTGTACGTTATGATTTGAAATAGGCCAAATACAATTTTTGAAGGCCAAACTGCTTCAAATAGGCAAAATTCATGAAATTTGACTTAAAAAAAGGCCAATTTGGCAACCTTGAAAATTAGTTACCTCCCCTTGATCTAGCCTCGTTTCTGAATATCGTAATATACCATCATTGTTGTGATAGTGTGAGAAAGGAACTTGTAGTAATTTGACATGCAGCAGTTCTTCACTGAAGAAAAATCATCAAAACGTAACTTAAAAAAAGGGAACATTTAAAAGAAACAGAGCAAAAAAAAAAGTGTTTGGCAAGAGATGCTGGACTGAAGAAGTAAAGTAAAGATTGTTTCTTATAATGTGATTTTATTATTTGTATTGACCTATATAGCACAATATTACTTTTTTTTTTTTAGTGTTAGCACTTAATTTACCTCACTGTGAATTCTATATTTAAAGTATAATGGACACTATTGTCATAGAAATGTTAATAAACTCATATTTGTTATTAGTTTTTCTGCCCCCCAAAACTACTTTGTGTTATTTAGAAAAATATCAGCTTTATCAAAACAAACAAAATAATATATTTCTCATTCTGTGGAATTTCCATGGGTCCTGCCAGTACAAATTATTTATTTAAAAACTATACATTAGTTTCTCTATATGAACCAGGACTTCATTGAATAGTCTATCTGAAATCCTGGCTCACCTACAAAAAAATTCTAATGTATAGCTTTTAAATTATTTGTATTTTAGCTGTCATAAATCTCATAATCGATCAGGTTATTGATTTCTTTTCAACGTACATTGGCACACACACACATATATATATATATATATATATATATATATATATATATATATATATATTAGATCGGATCTTGTAATCTGAAACTTACGTATTAATAGTTTATCTTTTTATCTTTTTATATTTTATTCATCTATATTTTTTCATATATTAGTAAAAATAATAACAGTATTATTTTACATTTTTTTTTTATTGGGGAAGTGGTATTATCCACTGGAGAGCCAGGTATTTAATAGCTGTCCTGTTTTTAAATCTCCAAAACAGCTACATCGTAAGCAGCTGATGATTCCCGTTTTCTATTTACAAAATTTTAGTTAAGGTTTTCTCATTTCATCCTTATGTAGTAAATTCTGTTTTAAAATTGAAGACTTTTGCGAAATCAGCTTATGCAAGTGGTAAGTCTATTTCTTAGTTAAGCCCATTTTTTTTCCCCCAATCCATATATAAATGAATTCTCTTTGGTCATTATAAACCTTTTAGAAATCGGATTATGTAGGTGCTTAGTCTGCGATAGGTTAAAATTAATATTTTTTTCTCCTTCCAGGAATCTAAACTGCATTCTTTATTTTTATTTTTGCATTTTTTTTTTATTCAAAGCTTCTTTAGACTATATATATATATGTGGTCTTGGAAGTTTTTCAACCTTTAAAAAAAAACCTTTAGTTTCTAGTATTTCGTTGGAAAACTCCTTTTCTTATAAGACAATCAATCTCTTACAATCAGTTTGCTTCCAAGAATTTGTTATTTTAATATTATTGTAAGGATCATCAGTTGCTTACAACGAGAAACTGTTTTAGTGATGTTTTATATATGACTAGCGGGGGTACCCGACATTGCCCGGGTGTTTGTGGGTGTGTGGTGTTAAATAAAAAGGAACTCGGGGGGGGGGGGTAGGATCGAACCCGAAGCCCTGAGGCGAAGTTTAAAAATAGAATCGGCCAGCCAGAATGAGTTAGTGAAAGATGTTTGAATTTATTTAAGAACGAAATTGACAGGTGCGCGGCCGGAAGTTGTCGAGTGTTACGACGACGACTTAGGTTTGTTTGTCATAAGTGAAGTAAAAAAAGAAAACAACGTTAACACTTAAGCAGAGGGGAAAAAAACACAAAAAAAAATAACGTAAGGCAAACGAACGATGAAAACAGAAAAACAAACACGTGAAAAATGGCTTCAATAAGCCTGTTTTGATATTAAAATTTAAAAAATCGGTGGGTACCCGGGTGTTTTTGGATGTCGCTAATAATAAGCGAAGTAAAATAAAAAACAAAAAAAAAAAAACAGAAAAACGAAACACTGGTTCAATATTTAAATTTAAAAAATCAAAAAAAAAAAAAAAAAAAAAATCTCACACCACGATTCGAACCCAAAACATTTAGATAATGAACCAAGGCCTTAAGCAACTGAGCTAACACAACTTACATGAAATTTGTTCGGTTTTTCAACTATTTAAAGTAAATCAGGTCACGACGTCATCTGACGCATGCGTAGAATCGGTCATTGTCATGAGAGGACCGTTTTTGTTGACCCCCCGTCCCCTGTCGAAAATTGTCGATTTCGGGGTGAAAAAGTTAACGTTTTCGGCCAATTTTTCGATATTTTTCGAGCTAAGGATGGAGCTTCGATGTGATACTGAGTTTGTGAATTTTCTTCGCGTCTGTCGAAAGTTTTTAGCAGATATCCAAACATACACACAAACATACATACATTTTCGCTTTTATATATATAGATGCCAAAAAGTGAAGCTAGTAATTTTATGAGCGTGTTGCGAAAAATATACATTTGCAAGCGGCAAGGTGGCTTGATTACATGGCAGATCAGATTTGAGCTCTGTTGGGATTATTGCAAAAGTTATGAAATAATTATTTCTCTTGGATATAGGTTAGAAAAAAATAGCTATTTCTGTTCAATTAATTGTACATAATGACTCATTTGTAACAAGCATTGTTTCAGCAGTAAATGACCCAAAACAGATCAATATGTCATATAACACTATATAATTATCAGTATTGCTGTATTTATAAGGGAATAGTGCTCAATATATCAGTATAAGTTTGAAAAGAAAGTCTTATATTTTTTTCTCCCTTTATTAAGCAGTGATCATAAAAACCGTTAGCAATAGACAGAAGCTACTTAGCTAATTAGGGAATGCATAAAACTTAGTAATATCACGATAGTTAGACAATACAGAACTCTGAAAATGTGACGATAAAGCCTAGTTAGCAAATGCCAATCATGAGGAATTTGGTAGCTCAAGATACGCAACACGTAAAGCTTTCTATTAATCCTGTTGGATATATGACAGGTAGTCATCAAACCTGAGGTAGCTAGAGGCTTCGATAATGAGTGAGCCCACCACTTGAGCAGCATATTGGAAATATTATCCGACCTCATACTTTTTCCAAGGTCAAGTTCATTCAGTTTACCAAAAACATCTAGTGTGAACCGGATATCAGTAATGGCACACCTGTCGATGCTGGCGAAGCATAGTGCACTGTGCTTAAGGGAGTTGTACCTGTTGATTAAGAAGCATCACTTTATTAAATGATGTGCTGGCGGTAACAATTCCATCAGACAGGTAAGGGATGGTGTCAGACACCAAAGAAAAGTTAGTCTTTTAACAAGTGGTCAATAACTGCATAATCTAATGGTTGTGAGTTCAATTCTTGTATATGGCATTTAATAAAATTAGATTTTAAATTATTTAAAAAATTTATTTTTCTTTTTTCAATTTAAACCATATCTTGTATCATAACATATTTTGAAACAAGTGTCTTTCTCAAAAAGCAGGAAAGTGTATTGAAACTTTTCAGGCCTAATTTAATAAGATTGTTTATTTTATCAAATACCATTTTGTTTATGCCATCAACACATCAATCTTTTACACATTTTTATTAAAAAATATATATACATTTCTTTATTTCCTTCGAAAGTTTATTCAATAGACAAAAATAAAAAAAAATTATTCTAAAGCTTATAAATGTTAACCTGTTATATTCTAAATGTTTCGTGTTCGGTTCAGTAGAAAATGAGGATGCCGTGTAACAATGGCTATCAACTGAAAATAAAATCATTTAACCTAAATCTATTCATCTGGATTTAACATGTTTTCTCGAGTTTATATCAACCGTTTACTAAAAATAAAATTACAACATTTTTTTTGAAGAACAAATTCCTCGCTTGATTTTAAATTAAAAAAATTTTTTCTCGTACAAAACTTTTTTTTTGGTTGAAATGGATAAATTCTCTCATCAGTTCATAATAAAAATTGTCAAACTTACATGAAAACAAATCTTAAAACATCTGGTTAATTGACCTTATCTTTGAAATTTTAGACTACTGTGGTGTATTTTTAACCACAGCTGAAACAAATCCTGCATAAATTTCAAACTCAAAATTACCACCTTCTAACGTATCTGATATTGCACTGACACAACTATCAGCTGCATATTTTTCTTTGTTTATTATGCATCTTTGTGCATCTCTCTGGGAAGGCTTCAATAGATTTCGTTCATACTCTGTAAAGCTTTCAGTGCAGTCCTCTCATTGGAAAGCCTCCAGTGTACCTCTTTCATACTTCCTGAAAAAACTTTAGCAGAATTCTTTCGAGATTATTTCTAGAAATGTGGATAAGACTACAGTGTGCTGTTCTATTTGACCCTCAAGATGCAATATAGGTTTCATGCAATAAGCAAAATTCATTTTACAATATTTACACTGCATAGGTTGTTGTAAATGGACATATCAGACTCCATAAACTTTTTGTTAAGTGTTGTTGGTTCTATTCTGAAAATCTAAGTGCACACAAATGGAGGACCAGCACTTTATTAGACAAGTGGTCATAATATTTTGTGTTATCAGTGTAATTAAGTAGTAAAGGAAATGAGGTAAGTGCATTTGTAGTTTTGACACTAGTTTGATATTTAAAATAACAAAGCAATAAAATAGCAAACAAGAAAAACTCATTTGGATGTGAGCATCAAGAAGCAGTTGACTCTGTGGTTTAAATATGTGATATGTTGAATCGGTTGTTGAATTCGCACACAAACTTTGTCATTTAGGAGCACCCTCCCATCAAATTTTTATTTTTCATCTTTTTCAGTTTTTAATAATTAAAAAATATATTATTGATTACTACAAAAATGCACCTTACTTCTTTTAAATACATTTTAAAATACAGCCTTTTTTTTTTTTATCCATACAGGGTATGTGGTGCAGCATTCAATTTAGGTGGGTTGAGCTGGCTTCCTCCAAAGAAGGAAATTTCTAGGGAATATCAAATTCAAACATGGTTCACAATAGCACGTGTTTCCCGGTCATGGGGAGATGACAATGCTAGTTTTCAGTTTTTTTTTTTTTGTTTCTTTTTGCAAGGTGTTAGTGTCCTCCCACATACAGTGTCTGGTATTCTCAAATGTCCCCCCTCCCTCTCTGATACTGTCGCTTAACTTTGGTAATCTAATGGGGACCAGTGTATCAATGTTATTTTTCAGTACCTTTTCGTTTACAGATTTGTAAAATTTAATGAATTTTTGGTCCGCCAACAAAAGAGGGATTAGACCTAGTAATTCACTCCTGTTCATCCGTTTGTCTGTTCACACTTTTCTCATTAACCACGCCTTGAATTTTTTAAATTTTGCACAAACATTAGTGATGGTGAAAGTAAATTTTTGCCAGAACGGATTTTCCGGGATAACTCTGCCCCCCCCTCCCCGATGCATTATAGGGATAAAATTGCCCCTAAATCGTTCATCCGTTCTTTTGTTTGCACTTCTCTCAATAATCACACATTGGATTTTTTAAGTTTTGCACAAACATTAGTCATGGTGAAAGTAATTTTTCCACTTGTGGAGGGGACCCCACATGCTTAGCTTGTTAAAATTTTTTTACCTCCTCTCTAGAAGGTTAGACACAAGGTCAGGTGTGGATTTTATGGAAGTGTTTCTGTAGAAATGGATTCGTACCTAGCACAGCAGGTTTTTAATCCACCATCACATCTAAAAATATAATAATGGATGCATGTATTTAAACCACTCACTAAGTATCCCACTAATGACAAATAGTTTCAACTTATGCTACAATTTGAAAGACTATCACTTTATCTCATCTGCAGTAAATAAAACTGGATTAGAGTACTGTTTGCACTTAGACCATCACAAGACCCGCAGAACGCTTTTAACTGGCTTAAACTTTGACACACAAATGGACCCAGAACCACAAGTTTTTAATGAACACTGTCTTCCATGAACGCTACCTTCAACAAGCACCGATTATCACAGCAGAAAGTGAGTTTCCAACGGAGACTGACTATAACTAAGCCACAGGCTAGTTTCCAAACTGACTGAATAGGCAAAATACATCGTGATTGATTGCTCAGAATGAATCATTTCTTTAATCTGACACAACTAACTTCATTCTGCTGGAC
The DNA here is from genome assembly GCF_053919585.1 of Euprymna scolopes. NCBI lineage: Eukaryota > Metazoa > Mollusca > Cephalopoda > Sepiida > Sepiolidae > Euprymna > Euprymna scolopes. The sequence goes on along the minus strand of NC_136482.1, from coordinate 103,566,655 downwards.
ATCTCTAAAACCGCTTGTTTGGGATAGTCATTGTTTCTTTTCCACAGCAGACAAGTTTGTTTTAGTAGTTAACGTTAATAAGTTATTATTAATAAATCAACATGTAATTAATGTGGAACCCCCCTCCCTTTTTTAATGCTTGAGTGTTTTAGCTGTTTATTTTGGCAAAAGTTAAGGGAAATAACTGACGAGATTACTTTAATGAATAATATTGAAGTGAAGAAAATATTCTCTGCTCTAAAGGTTGCTTTTTTTGGTAATTAGAATAAGTACTTTTTGAAAGAAACTAATGCAAAATAATATACGAGGTGCCGTCAATAAGTTTTCAGACCGTTTTTTTTATGCGCACTTTTATTGATAGTACACCCATGAAACTCTAGTCCCCTCCAAAGTAATCTCCTCCAGCTACAATGCACTTATTGTACCATTCCAACGACTTTTGGAAAGCCCCATGGAATTCTCTGGTGTTAGCATGTCAATGATCCTTATCACAGCTTCTTTCATCTCCTGTTGTTTCATAAGAACAACCTGTAAGGTTTTCCTTGAGCTTAGGGAATAATCAAAAGTCACAGGGAGCAAGATTTACAGAGAGGGCGAGTAACTGTCTTGATGCTCATCTTGGTCAAATAGTCTATGACAAGGATGGAGCAAACAAACATTGTGCAAATCTTCCACATCTTCAGTTCCTCTCAAATAATTGTATGTACAGTTCCACACTGATATTTATTGTTTCTATAGACACCTGACGGTTCTTATCCATGAAATTTTTTATTTGGCCAATTAACTCTGTGGTTCTAACTTCCTTACTCCTCCCACACCTCGCATCATCCCTCACAGATTCCCTGCCTTCCTTGATTCTCTTATGCCACGCAAACTGATGCTCATCATGCAAGATGGTCCAAAAGCAATCAGAAACATTCCATACGTTTTCCAAGTTTAAAACAAAAAAAAAAAACCCAGATTTTTTTTTTTGTGCATATCGTTTTTCTAAAGTATCCTCACATCCAGATTGCAGTTTTGAAATTCACCAGCTGTGACAATCAAACTTTAGTAGGGTGTATTCCCATTCCTGCTGTAGCTGTTCTATAATATAACCCTACCCTCTCTTCTCCGGGGGCCGGGCCGCATCTGTCGCTATCCTGGTTCATGGGAGCATACTTGTGATGTACTTCTGTCCGTGTTCGTCGCTCCCAGCTCACAGGACCATAGATGCAACCCAGCAGGGCTACATTCTTACTTGTCTAGTGGTGGACCCCTCAAGGGTGACCAGACTCTCACTGGTCACTGGAAAATATCTTCTGCTGCTCAGGGCACGCGAAATGTGCATGACCCTAAGTCCGTGTGGCAACATTGTTGATTTTGGTCGTCACTCTGGCTTCGTGCTGGATTCAGTCTATCTCTTCCATCATCTGGCGTCAGGGCCTACCTGAAATAAACTGCATCTTCATTTCAGGCCGGCAATCGGGAAACAAGGAAAAACTCTGGGACATTTTTATATAACGAAACAAAATAATTATTCATAAATCGTTTTACACTTGTTTAAAAGTCGAGTTCTTTGATTCAAGCTTCATGATACAGGTTGCATATTTAAGTTCCACTAATCAATTTCCCAACTAAGAAGAGCTTTTCAACTTAGCTCTTATGAGGTTTCGCCCTCCCCCCCCTCCCCCTGGCGGGGTGAGAGCGATATGTACGTCTCGATGCCAGTCAGTCAAAAGTGACTCTGGACTTTGGACCCTAACTCCAAAAAGTCAATCGTTTTTATCAAATCAGAAATTCCTCCCTCTGCCTTTTTGGAGTTATTCTTCTCTTTTCCATTATCTTATTCTTTCTTTTCTCTCGTGAACTCATTATTTTATTCTTTTCATTTTCTCTTTCTTTTCTCTCTTCTTCATCTTTCATGACCATATCTCTCCCTAGGTTCAATCTATCCACCTATCTGTCCAACCAACTCATCACTGGCTGGTTATCTGGCAGTTGGGTCCAACGACAACACCCCCCACCCCAGACACCAAAACAGACCCTCTGAACCCAAGTCATTGTACCTTTCAACACAACATTGTTTCTTTAATAATTTAAATTGTTGTTCTAACCTAAACCAGAAAACGACCCTGTATTGCTTTTTCTTCCAACTCGAGAATCTCATTATCATATTTATTTATTTATTTATTTATTTCCCATCGAAATATTCACTATTTCTTCTCTCATTGAAATATTTACTCTTTTCTGTGGACAGGAATCTCATAAACATCTGTTTTTCCTCTCCCATCTTCTCTTCCTCTATTTGAAAAGCAAGATCATCTGGTGTCGCCAGGGATCTCGTCATTGTTCATTTGAACCTGAAATAATAAAAATTGGCCAGACGTGTCATAAAAGGTATAGCAGTAGTATACTAAATTTTCCAGAGTCTACAACAATTTTAATACCTGTCGTGAAAAAAAAAAAAATGCTTGGAAACTTATTGAAGGCTCGTCATATATATCCATGCCAATAACAGGGAAAAGAAGAAAAAAAAATAGCCTAGTTTAAATCAAGTATAGATATGACAGACAAATTGATATTTGGGTCTGACTACAAAAATTTGGTAAAATAACTTTGTGTTAGAAGAAATGCTTGTCACACAAGAATGAACTAAACCAATACGAGTCGACAGTAGAAGACGGCCAGGTTAGATAAGGACTTACTGTGCTGTACACCTTTCCTTTGTATATTTATTGTGAACAATAAATACTGTTAATTCACATGCAAGTTTTATTACTTTAACAAATGATTACCCAATATTTTTTTTCAATATATAAGCAGCATGCATTTTCATTTAAAAAACATGTATTCGTTTTTCATGTATTAAATATTATTAAATATTTGCATTTGCTTCAAACCTTTTTTTTAGATAACGACTGATAATTTAGATTATTCAGACTATTGTTCTCATTTTAGATATTATTGTCATGTTTTAGACAATTTAATCTCCTACCTTCTTCAGGTGCATCTTTTTGAATGTGAGAATCTGTATGGAATTTTTAACTGAACCCTTTATCAACGGTAGTAGATAATTCTCATTCCATCAACAATGATTGGGTAGAAATCTTAAGTAATTCTTAGTATCTCCTTTACTGAGGCTTGAACTTTCAACCTCCAGAAGATCGCCACTTAGAACTGATTATTAATTAGCACTTTATTTGTTGCGTCACAGATCCATTGTGGACATTTAAGGTGAGAAAAGTAGTCTAAATAATACGGCATGCATGTGTAAGTTATAAATAAATATTGCTCATGTGTAAAAGATTAAGATAGAAATTGTGTTTTCATTGAGCCGTGCTATGAAAATAGCCAGAAATAACCTTTTTGCACTGAGTTTACCTTTAAACAAAACTACTAAGGTTAACATAGTATCTAAATAAACATTCAGATAATATAAAGAAAAATCTTATGCTTGAATGACTAGCGATATCTTCAGAGCAACACCTGTTAAATGTGAGGAAAATGTGTGGGGGTTGGCAGAAATATTCACTTCCTTCTGAAATGGATATGATAGGCAAGAAAGGCGAGAATGCAGTTCATATGAGGCAAAGTATTTTTGAATAATCTTGAAAAAGTATTAACATTTGACTGGCCCCCATCCTTCTCTTCCTCTCTCCTTGGGGATACTGGATGCCTGCACGATGAGTGATACAAAACGTGTGCAATCTTCAATCCCGTTTCTAACGTGGCATTGTTTAGTTTCAGTGGCAAGGAGAAATCGAAGATGATCGCAAACAATGCAGGCGCTTGGAAATTTTAATTTTCAATTTATATACATACTAGCGAGGGGTGCCCGGCGTTGCCCGGGTGTTCGGAGGTGTGTGTGGAAACTCCGGGGGATGGGGTAAAAAAAAATGTAAGTATGAGGATCGAATCCGAACCCTTGAGGCAAAGTTGTAAATTAAAGTGTGAAAAAAAAAAAAAAAAAAAAAAAAAACGTGCGACGTTAACGATTGCCTCACCGCGATATGCTAACGGAAAGACGTTTGAATTTATTTAATTACTTGGATTTGGCAGGTGCCCGTGTTAATGAGGTCAAGTTTGACTGCAGGATTTTTATTTTCCCAAGATGTTATAGGAAAAAGACTAACCCACTTGCGGCAAGCGACAAATGTTGAATATTTCTTCCCGAAATTGAGCAAATTAAATAGACAGGCGAACTTCGTTAACTGTGAGATATTACGATTTATATGTGATATAAAAAGTTTTAAAAAGTTGTGAAGCGAGCGACCGCTTCTGAAAAAAGCCTTTTGTAGACATACAGAAAAAGCGAACACACATACATACATACATACATACATACATACATACATACATACATAAATACATACATTTTCGCTTTTATATTTATAGATAAAGTTGAGATTTTTTTTTCTCCCTCTGATATTGGTATTAAAAGTCTACATTTTCTATTTAAAATTTATTGAAACGAATTTCTGAATATACTCGTTTTTGCATATGCAAGCAACTACATAAACTAATTTGCATATTCCTTGAAAAACTAGCATTAATTAATTATTAATTCATTTTTCATGGTTTATTATTAGTTGATTTGTTTTTAACTGTTATGCTGAATTCTATTTATGTATAGTTTCTATATTCTGCATAGTTGTGTAAAATGTAAGATGAAAACGTTCTAGCACACGGAAATAATTAGTTATTTAGATATGCAGATCGGTACTAAGTACAAAGGTCTATAATTGTGAAGAGAAGCTCTTTTTTACTCTGACAGATTGGCATGCACAACGGAAGTTATTCTTCAGTCGCCTACAGCCCTATCTGTTGTTTCAATAGGCACAAAAGTCTGGATTTATCGGTCTCTGGTTTGATCGATCCTTCTCTAAAGCTGAAAGACTTGGCCAATGAGAGCTGTGGATCTCAAAAGGTTGGTAGTATTTGACCTATACTGCCAAATTCTGCAGGTTTGCTGCACCATTTTGTTTCCAATACACAAATCTGGACATGATGCAGAATCATCTCCCTTAAGCAAATGCTTTTAAAGAAGAGACTTTGTTGGTTTGATCATGCTGTGCGCTGCAACACAGGAAAGTTATTCCACAAAGCAATAGCTCCAGGATTACTCCAAGATTGGTGAAAAAGCTCAGGAGGAGGCAAGCTGAAGACATGCTTACACATCATCAAAGCTGACATCTAACCTACCTCCGGTTCACAGGTCTACAGTGTTTGCTGCTTATCCTAGGATTGACTGCTGATAACTATCTTGGCTGCTACAGACCACCATGCATGGTTTGTGTTAATTATAATGCCATGTGTTCTATAGGAAGAGTGGATTCAAATTATCCTGGGTGAATGCTGCCAAAAGAAATGCATGACATAATTTTTTTTTTTTTTTTTTTTTTTTTAGCAGGTATTTGTTCCTCTTTATTGTCCCTCCCCCCTGATTGTATGATCACATAATTGACAGTGAGTGGCTGGTTGTTTTACCCAACTAGTCTTCTATAATTGAACAGTGATTTTTTTTTCTTCTGACTAACGCATCAGATGTGTGTGTGCGTGCGTGTGTGAAACGACACTAACCGTATTCGGGTTTAACCGGCTTCCTCCAAAGGAGGAAGTTCCATGGGAGTATGAAATTCACAAGCGGTCCCCAGTTGCATGTATATGCCCGTTAGAGGAGATGACGACATTAGGTTTTTGCTCCTCTTTCAAGAGGTGTGGATGTCCTCCTACATATAGCGCCTGGAATTCCCAAATTGGTCACCTATTTTGGTAATAACCAGGCTCAACATTGCTTAACTTTGGTGATCTGACAGGAACCGGTGTGTTAACGTGATTATGCCGTATATGGCATCAGACCTACCAGGATCTGAATTGGTAGTCGAATAAGGCAGTTCAACCACGGTAGATCCGCCCTCTCTCTCTCACTCTCAGATGTGGAATCTAATTTTCTCAATTCAGCACCCTTTGATATGTCACTGGTGTTGAATACTATTGGTAATGAACTAAGAGATGGATGTATCATTGATGACAATCAACTGAATTTATCACTCTGGTAATACAATATGGTCTTTATTTCAATGTGAAATATCTTTGTGACTTTTTCACCCAAACTGTTTCTCTCTTTATAATGTGTAGAGATCCTTTGGTGATCCAGATGAGGTACAATATTGATCCTTTTCGACTGATCTGCTATGAGTGCAGCAAATTGGCATGCGCTAACGAGACAGGTATAACAATCTCACTTGCAAAAGAGTGCAACATTTTGGTTAGACAATCGTTTTGACTTAAAGATCATTCCTGAGTTTGATGGGGCTGGATCAGTCCTGGTCAAAACAGATAGCAGTAATCCCATTAACCAGCTCTACACAGGCCTTCTGCCAAAATAGCTTGTAATCTAATTGTAAAGAAAAAAAAAGGTTATAAAGATAATCCAACTTTTAAAATATTTTCAGCATCACTACCCTCTCTCTGCTCCCTGAAAATTGACTTGCTGTTTTACATCCGACCTTTCATTTGTGTCAGTTGGTTATCACACGTGCTAATTAGTTATTCACATATGCAGATCAGTCCCTACTATGAAAGTCTATTGTTTTTCTCCAGCAGATGGGCATGCATGACATGCAAAGCATCTCCTCTTTTCAGCTTGTAAATATGTTTTCTTTATTTTCATAAGTTCATAGAGGAAGGCCAAGGAAAACATCAGAGGAAGCAATAAGAATGGACTTGGAAAGAAAGAGAGATAAATAAAGACAGAGGCAGAGATAGTTGATTTCTTAAAGCCAACCAAAACAGACCAGCATGTAACATACATTAAACCGAATATGGTGATAATTATGATGTAGGGTGGGTAGTAAAGCTCCCTTGAAGATTGTCTTGCATTTTATTTTTGTGTGTGTGTGTGTGTGTGCGCGCCATCATCCTCTAATCAAAGCATTCTTCAAATGTAATGCTCTATTGCAGTATTTCTCTGTGCACTCTGCACTATACTGTACACTTGGTTTTAAAAGTGAGCCAGATATTGTCTCAAACTGTTCTCAAGTTGTCAGAAGGCGGATGAAACCCTAGAGATTCCTGCCTGTAATTAAACATCCAATTTATTGTTGCAGTATCATTGAATTGTATAAAGATAATTATTCTATAAATATGTTGAGAAATGCTATTGCCAACCAAGCATTTTTTTAGCTCTGCATTATTTTGCCAAATACTTTTTTGGCACAAACTGGCTGGGAGAAGAGCGTGGCAGGGAGAGGGGAAGGACTGGTGGGCCTTCTGGAGATTTAGGTAGTGGGTGGGTCATCTTTTGTACAATCTAGAATGAACATTTTGTTTGCAATTGTACTCAGCCTGTCAGCTAGGAAGACCTCTGTGCCAATACTGATATAAATATAACTAAAAAAAAAAAAGAACCTTCAAGTTATTAATATTCAAGGCATGCAGAAGATATATATATATATATATATATATATATATATACAAGTTAGAAAAGCATTTCATCCAAGGCATGAAAATGGTTAAACAAAATGTTTTTACTATAGGCTTTAAAAATAAAGGTACAAGATTCAATTTGAAATTTATTTATCTTCAAAGTGCACTTTTATACATTTTACAAAGTAAGGTATAAAAAATAAAGCTTTAAAATAACTTTTTTTTAGATTGAATTTTTAAAAACTTCTTTCCGAATAGAAAATCTTTAAAATTTAATAAGGAATATATTTCATATAGGTTTCATTAACAAATATTCAGTACATAACGAGAAAAATAGAGATGAAAATTTCAAAAGGATTGTATAACTGGTTACGGTCAATAGTAATCCTCGCCACGAAAGGTTTTGTTATTGTTATATTATTATTTTAAACATTTTGTGTCCTGCTCTTTCACGCGAGGACTAATATATATATATATAATGTATATGGTCATCCACATACAGTACTGTTTCATTGTATTACAACTCATCAGTGCAGCTAGACTAGCACCTTTTCCTAGCCAAGGATTGAACCTACAACCATCGCATTCAAATATCCATTTAAATAAACAGTCATCCACCACTTTTACAGTGCTTGAGCTGCTTGTTTATTTACAGACACACAGCAAGCCTCGCTTTATAGCCATTTAAGTGATGGGTGAGATACATTTACAAGAGTGTTCTACCCAAAGAGGAGGGCTTAAATATAAAGTCATCCACGTACAGTACTGTTTCGTTGTATCACAACTCATCAGTGCGGCTAGACTAGCACCTTTCCCTAGCCAAAAATTGAACCTGCAGTCATCGCGTTGATAGTCGGCAGTTCTACCCACTGGCCCATGGGAACAGTGCTCGCAAATGATCTCAACAAATGTTCATTTAAAGAAACACTATGTATATGGATGATTGGAAAGTAACTCCCTATTATTAAATTATTACTGAAATATAATTCCTACAAGAAATGAATATAAGAAAGTGTATAGCATGAAGTTTTACTTAAAATTGTATATGGGTGCCAGCATTCGACACTAGCTTTTTAAGATACCTAGAAACACGTCAACTAATTCCGCAAAAAACTTGTTTTTCTTTTTTCATTCACTAGTCAACACTTATCAAATATAAAAACCAATTTGATTTGGTTTAAAATGGATAGATTGACAGATAAATAGTAATGAATGCTATGAGAAATCTCCATATATCACTAACTTAACAAAAACAGCTGACTCAGAAAACAGCATTTTTCCCCATCATGAAAAGTGTGAAGATTAAAGGAAAAAAAATAATGGGCAACCTCAAAACTCTTGCTCCACCTTCCCTAATAAATTTTAGGTATAGGGAGTTGCTTTCCGATCAGGTAAGTGTTCGGACAATTAATCGGAATTGGGAATCAGAATAATCGGAAGATTTGGCGGTATCAGAATTGGAAAAATTGATGCCTATTTTCCGATGCTAAAACGATTCTTTTGTCTTTTTTTATTTGATTTTGTTTAAAGCAAAATCTTCCATTGCTGGTAATAATGATAAAATAATATTTAATTTTGAAATACCAGTAAAGCTAAAATCGATAGATCATCCTCCACAAGTGTATTTTGATGTTTAGGAAAATATCCGCATATTTAACATGGGGGAAATAATCTTATACAGAATCAGGAAAACTATTGGAATCGTCCCATCACTAATATATATATATATATATATATATATGGCATTTTTTTTTTGTTTTTTTTTGTGTGTGTATGAATGATGCTTGAAGAAAATATAGAGAATGAATCCAAGTTTAAACTCGAGATAAGATTTCCTCACTTATCACTAATTTTCATATAAGCAGAAATCGTTTTTGGTTTACAGTATAAATCAGAAAGTACTTTTGTTTTCATTATTGTTCTTGATTTCGTTCATCTGATTTTTTTTTTTTTTTTTTTAATTTCTTCAGGTTTTCCCCAAATTTTGTTTGAAATCAATGACCATGCAAAAAAAGTTTGATAAGAGTTAAAAAGCGTCTTGTGTACCGGTGTAGGCATGACTTAATCCGTGAAGTGTCAAAAATTCATAATTTTCTCTTCAGAGGAAAATCAATAGCAAATTATATTAAAAGGAAACTTACTATTAAGTGTAAAAATTGGAAAATTTGAAAGCGGATGTGACGAAAGTTTGAGGAAACAAAGGGGAAGATAAAATCCGTAGGGAATCAAAAATAATTAAAAAAAAAAAAAAAAAATGCGATCCAGTAAGAGTGTTCAGTTGATTGAATATATCTGAGGTGTGAATAATATATACATATATATAAAAGTGCTTAGCTGATTAATCGGAATCGGAAAAAATCGTGCCTATTTTCTGATATCAAAGACGATTCTTTTAAATCTTTTTTTTTTTTTTTATTTAAAACTTAATTTTACTATTGCTGGTATCAATGATAACATTCTAAATATTTATTGATTTTAAAGTATCACTAAAATCTATAGATTGCCCCCAAGTGTTTTTTACATTTGCAAAAATCTAGGCACGTATTATATGGAGTTTTACAGTAATCCAAAAATTTTAAAAGCTCCGAATGGCCTCAAAAGCATTTTAGTTAAGTACATATTAGGTGGGGCGGATAGAGAAAAAAACAAATAAAAATAGTTCATTAGGTCTTACTGAAAATCTATGCAAAAGTTAGAATTAATCTTTATTAAGTAAGCGTTGACAATCCCAAGGAAAACTCTAATTTACCCTTTAAATGGATTGGAATAATGTCTCCTAAAATGACAAAAACTTAACTTTTATGCAAATATCTCAACGTACACTCCTTTGTTTTTCCATCAAATTTAACAAACGTTGTCATTAATAGTTGTTTATATTGTCCCAGCAGTAGTGATACCAGAGGGAGATAACTTATGCATTACTTGTTTCTTATTCTTGCTGATCATGGTTTCACCATTTTTCATGTTGAAACCCACGTCATCCACCTGACCTGAAGCAGCACTACCCCTAGGTGGGTTGAACCAGATTTTTCCCCAAGTAGGAAGTTACATAGGAATATCAAATTCACAAGTCTCCAGTCGCTTGTATATCCTCATCAGGGGAGATAACATTAGGTTTTTGCAGTTTTTGCAGGGAGGTGTCGATATCCTTGTACCTGCTATTCCCAAATCGTCATCCATCTGGTACATTGCTTAACATTGGTAATCTAATGAGTGTGTCCACGTGATTATACCATCACATGTACTGAAGTTGTGTATCTAGACCACATGTTTTGCTTTCATTTGAACATTTGTAAAACGGTTGTTTGATGAAACAATGGATAAAGGCATCGAGTCCAAACAGTGACAGTTCAATCCTCTCCACAAACAATATTAGTAATAAAATAAAAATGACTTACCACTTCTAACCACACATGGCTGATGTAATAAGAACAGATTTTCCTCGTGATTGAATCGAGAGTCCAGTTCAAAATTCCATAAAACTTTTAGAGTTTGAAAGGATGCATCTGAAAAAGGTCGAATATAAAATCATTCGAAACAGATCTGAAAATGACGACCACGATGAAAATTAATGCAAATAATCTAAAATCTCATTTATAAACATTATTTAAGATAGTCGTTTTGTTTTATTTAGATGTTTTCTTTCCTTTTTTCTTTTTTTTTTTTTTTAATTAAAAGT